>NW_011494839.1:1279963-1281632 GCF_000754665.1 Bison bison bison | reverse complement strand
CCAGAGGGAGTTTCATTTCAGTTCAATCGCTCAGTTGTGTCCGACTCTTTGCAGCCCCATGGACTGTAGCACGCCAGGCTTCCCTGTCCATCACCAACTCCAAGAGCTTGCTCAAACTCATGTCCCTTGAGTCGGTAATGCCATCCAACCATCTCATCCTCTGTCGTCCTCTTCTCCTGCCCCCAATCCCTCCCATCATCAGGGTCTTTTCCAGTGAGTCAGTTCTTCAAATGAGGTGGCCAAAGTATTGGAGCTTCAGCTTCAGCATTAGTCCTTCCAATGAGTATTCAGGACTGATCTCCTTTAGGATGGACTGGTTGGATCTCCTTGCAGTCCAAGGGACTCTCAAGAGTCTTCTCCAACACCACAGTTCAAAAGCATCAGTTCTTCAGTGTTCAGCTTTCTTTATAGTCCAACTCTCACATCCATACAGGACTACTGGAAAAACCATAGCCTTGACTAGATGGACCTTTGTTGGCACACTGCTGTCTCTGATTTTTAGTATGATATCTAGGTTGGTCATAGCTTTTTTCCCAAGGAGCAAGTGTCCTTTAATTTCATGGCTGCAGTCATCATCTACAGTGATTTTGGAGCCCAAGAAAATAAAGTCTCTCACTGTTTCTATTGTTTCCCCATCTATTTGCCATGAAGTGATGGGACCGGATGCCATGATCTTAGTGTTTTGAATGTTGAGTTTTAAGCCATTTTTTTTCACTCTCTTCTTTTATTTTCATCTAGAGGCTAAATTTTTAGTTCCTCTTCACTTTCTGCCATAAGAGTGGTGTCATCTGTGTATCAACCAGTCTGTTGTTCCATGTCCAGTTCTAACTGCTGCTTCTTGACCTCCATATAGATTTCTCAGGAGGCAGGTAAGGTGGTCTGGTATTTCCATCTCTTGAAGAATTTCCGCAGTTTGTTGTGATCTACACACTCAAAGGCTTTGGCATAATCAATAAAGCAGAAGTAGATGTTTTTCTGGAACTCTCTTGTGGTTTTGATGATCCAACAGATGTTTGCAATTTTCAAAATCCAGATTGAACATCTGGAAGTTCATGGTTCATGCACTGTTGAAGCCTGGCTTGGGGAATTTTGAGTGTTACTTTGCTAGCGTGTGAGATGAGTGCAGTTGTGTGGTAGTTTAACATTCTTTGGCACTGCTATTCTATGGGATTGGAATGAAAACTGACCACTTCCAATCCTGTGGCCACTGCTGAGTTTTCCAAATTTGCTGGCATATTGAGTGCAACACTTTTACAGCATCATCTTTTAGGATCTGAAATAGCTCAACTGGAATTCCATCACCTCTACTAGCTTTGTTCATAGTGGTGCTTCCTAAGGTCCCCTTGACTTTGCATTCCAGGATGTCTGGCTCTAGGTGAATGATCACACCATATGGTTATTGGGTCATGAAGATCTTTTTTGGTATAGTTCTTCTGTGTATTCTTGCCACCTCTTCTTAATATCTTCTGTTTCTGTTAGGTTCATACCATTTCTGTCCTTTATTGTGCCCATCTTTGCATGAAATATTCCCTTGGTATCTCTAATTTTCTTGATGAGATCTCTAGTCTTTCCCATTCTATTGTTTTCCTTTATTTCTTTGCACTGATCACTGAGGAAAGCTTTCTTATCTCTTCTTGCTGTTCTTTGGAACTCTGCATTCAAATGGGTG
>NW_011494839.1:1279366-1279863 GCF_000754665.1 Bison bison bison | reverse complement strand
GGTCACTGAGAGTCGGGCACGACTGAGCGACTTCCCTTTCACTTTTCACTTTCATGCATTGGAGAAGGAAATGGCAACCCACTCCAGTGTTCTTGCCTGGAGAATCCAAGGGACAGAGGACCCTAGTGGGCTGCCATCTATGGGGTTGCACAGAGTCGGACATGTCTGAAGAGACTTAAGCAGCAGCAGCGTCAACAGGTAGTGCTAGTGGTAAAGAACCTGACTGCCAATGCAGTATTCCTGCCTGGAGAATCCCATGGACAGAGGAGCCTGGTAGGCTATAGTCCCTAAGGTCACAAAGAGTCGGGTACAAATGAAGCGACTTAGCACATAGCACACAGAACATATTAGAATCACCATTAACAGAGGTGGCTGGAATCTCAAGGATCTAGTTTGATCACCTAGTTGACATTTAATCCATCAGTCTCCACTCAGAATTGTTCAACTCTTGTCTGTACATCTCTGATGATGTAAATTCGCTTGGACTCCTATTGTGC
>NW_011494839.1:1265320-1279266 GCF_000754665.1 Bison bison bison | reverse complement strand
TGGAACTCTGCATTCAAATGGGTGTATCTTTCCTTTTCTCCTTTGCCTTTAGCTTCTCTCCTTTTCTCAGCTATTTGTAAGGCCTCCTCAGACAACCATTTTGCCTTTTTGCATTTTTGGGGGTGTGTGGTTTTGATCACTGTCTCCTATACAATACCACGAACCTCTGCCTATAGTTCTTCAGGCACTCAATCAGATCTAATCCCTTGAATCTATTTGTCACTTCTACTGCATAATTGCAAGGGATTTGATTTCGGTCATTCTGAATGATCTAGTGAATGAATGGTCTAATATCCCCAGAGGGAGGGGATATATATGTGTGTTTGTGTGTATGACTGATTAGCATTATTATATGGCAGAAACCAACACAACATTGTTAAGTGATTATCCTCCAGTTTTAAAAAATCAATTGGATTTACCTAGGTAGTGCTCGGAGAAGGCAATGGCACCCCACTCCATTCTGTTGCCTGGAAAATCCCATGGACAGAGGAGCCTGGTAGGCTGCAGTCCATGGGGTCACTGAGAGTCGGGCACGACTGAGCGACTTCCCTTTCACTTTTCACTTTCATGCATTGGAGAAGGAAATGGCAACCCACTCCAGTGTTCTTGCCTGGAGAATCCCAGGGACGGGGGAGCCTGGTGGGCTACTGTCTATGGGGTCGCACAGAGTCGGACACGACCCAAGCGACTTAGCAGCAGTCTCTCCCTGAGCTTACCTGGAGGGCAGACTCAGCACTTGCTCATAGCCCCAAACAGCAGACCCAGTTCCGCAAAGCCTTAGTAAGTGAAGTAGATGGTGCTGAATCTGAACAATGGTGGTGGTTATGGAATACATACTGAAGACAATTTACATACTTCACAGCAAAATTTAATTAAAATCCTCATTAGATATCTTGGAATTCCAAACCCCTTTCTAGATACCCTAGCAACATTGCCTTTCTTTCCCTCTCCTTGCCCCAGTCCTTTGAAGTTTCCTGTCTTGGTAGCAGTGCAACCCGGGTTCTCAGCTAGAACAGCTCTCTAAAAACTAAAGCCCTTCAGCTGCAGAAATTCCCAGAAAGCCACCCAGTGACCTTCTCTTGTACTTTCACAGGCATTGGCTGGGAACAACCACTAAGTGGCAGTTTCCCTTTTCATCTCAGGTGATCTGTCAAAATATTTGCCCTGTCAAAACATACCCCTCTTATTTTGATAGAGTGAGGGAGTGTTGGGAGGAGAAGGGCATATGTGGAGAGGTGCATATGTGATTGGGCTCCTACAAAATGTGGTTTTTCTCCATATGACATGTAATTTACAATATTAGGTAATGGAGTCTGCTACAAAGAGTAGTTATGTTTTAGTAAATGCCTAATTTCATCCTAAATGATAATTAAAATTCTTTAACAGTTTAACTGTAACAGTTTTATTGAGCTATGATTACATCCCATAAAACCCACTCTTTTGAAGTATACAGTTAAATGAATTTTAGTATATTCATTATCATTACCACTATCTAATTAAAAAACATTTTCATCATCTCCCCCCCAAAACCCTTACCCATCACGGTCACTACCCCATCTCCCTCACGCTTGGCAACCACTTATCTACTCTCTGTCTATGGGTTTGTCTATTCTGGACATTTATATACATAAATGGAATCATACAATATTTGTTATTTCGTGACTAGTTTATTTCGTGTAGCATTCATGTATGAGTTATTTTATGGATGTGTGTTTTCGTTTCTCATGGGTATATACCTAGGAGCAGAATTGCTAGGCCATATGGCTACTCTGTGTTTAACTTTTGAGAAGCTATTAAAACATTTTTTCCAAAGTGGCCACATCATTTACATTCCCACCATCAAGTACTGAGTTCCAGTTTTTCCATACCCTCACTAATACTTGCTATACTTTTTTTTTTTGTATTATAGCCATCTTAAAAAAAAAGAAGTATATTTGCTTAACAATGTTGTACTAGTTTCTGGTATACAACAACGTGAATATATGAATACATATATATACTGCAAGGCAGCTATATGTATGCATATATTCCTTCCTTCTTGAGCCTCCCATCCATATTCCCATCCCACCCCTCTAGGTCATCACAGAGCACCAAGCTGAGCTCCCTGTGCTATAGAGCAGCTTCCCACTAGTTACCTATTTTACACATAGTAGTGTATATATGTCACGCCTACTCTTCCACTTTGTTCCACCCTCCCCTTCCCACCTTGTATTCACATGACTGTTCTCCATGTCTGCCTTGAAAATAGTTTCATCCATACCATTTTTCTAGATTCTATACATATGCATTAATATACAATATTTATTTTTCTCTTTCTGACTTTGTATGACAGACTCTAGGTCCATCCACATCACTGCAAATCACTCAATTTCATTCCTTTTTATGGCTGAGTAATATTCTATCATATATATATATATATATATATTTCAGTTCAGTTGCTCAGCCATGTCCGACTCTTTGTGACCCTATGGACTGCAGCAAACCAGGCTTCCCTGTCCATCCCAACTCCCAGAGCTTGCTCAAACTCTTATCCATTGAGTTGGTGATGCCATCCAACCATCTCATCCTCTGTCGTCCCCTTCTCCTCTTGCCCCCAATCCCTCCCAGCATCAGAGTCTTTTCCAGTGAGTCAACTCTTCGCATGAGGTGGCTAAAGTATTGGAATTTCAGCCTCAGCATCAGTCCTTCCAATGAACACTCAGGACTGATCTCCTTTAGGCTTGACTGGTTGGATCTCCTTGCAGTCCAAGGGACTCTCAAGAGTCTTCTCCAACACCACAGTTCAAAAGCATCAATTCTTCGGCACTCAGCTTTCTCCACAGTCCAACTCTCACATCCATACATGACTACTGGAAAAACCATAGCCTTGACTAGATGGACCTTTGTTGGCAAAGTAATGTCTCTGCTTTTCAATACGCTGTCTAAGTTGGTCATAACTTTCCTTCCAAGGAGTAAGCGTCTTTTAATTTCATGGCTGCAGTCACCATCTGCAGTGATTTTGGAGCCCCCCAAAATAAAGTCTGACACTGTTTCCACTGTTTCCCCATCTATTTGCCATGAAGTGATGGGACCGGATGCCATGATCTTCGTTTTCTGAATGTTGAGCTTTAAGCCAACTTTTTCACTCTCCTCTTTCACTTTCATCAAGAGGCTTTTTAGTTCCTCTTTACTTTCTGCCATAAGGGTGGTGTCATCTGCATATCTGAGGTTATTGATATTTCTCCCAGCAATCTTGATTCCAGCTTGTACTTCTTCCAGCCCAGCGTTTCTCATGATGTACTCTGTGTATAAGTTAAACAAGCAGGGTGACAATATACAGCCTTCATGTACTCCTTTTCCTATTTGGAACCAGTCTGTTGTTCCGTGTCCAGTTTTAACTGTTGCTTCCTGACCTGCATATAGGTTTCTCAAGAGGCAGGTCAGGTGGTCTGGTATTCCCATCTCTTTCAGAATTTTCCACATATATATACACACACATGCATATATATATATATGAAAAATCTTCTTTATCCATTCACCTGTTGATGGGGTACATGTGTCTTTTTGAACAATGATTTTTTCAGGGTAAATGCCCAGAAATGGGATTTCTGGGTCATATGGTAGTTCTGTATTTAGTTTTTTAAGGAACCTCTGTACTGTTCTCCATGGGTGATAAGTCGCTTCAGTTGTGTCCGACTCTTTGTGACCCCATGGACTGGGGTCGCCAAGCTCCTCTGCCCATGGGATTCTCTAGGCAAGAATACTGGAGTGGGTTGCCATTCCCTTCTCCACTCTTCTCCATAGTGGCTGTATCAATTTACATTCCCACCAACAGTACATGAAGGTTCCCTTTTCTCCACACCCTTTCCAGCATTTATTATTTGTAGATTTTTTGATGATGGCCATTGTGATTGGTGTGAGGTGATACCTCACTGTAGTTTTAATTTGCATTTCTCTACTAATTAGTGATGTTGAGCATATTTTCATGTGTTTGTTGGCCACCTGTATGTCTTTTCTGGAGAAGTATCTGTGTAGGTCTTTTGCTCATTTTTTGATTGGGTTTTTTTGTTTTGTTTTGTTTGATATTGAGTTACAAGAGCTGGTTGTATATTTTGGAGATTAATCCTTTTTCAGTTGCTTCATTTTAAAATATTTTCTCCCATTTTGAGGGTTGTTTAGCCATTTTAGTGGGTGTGAAGCGGTACCTAGGTGTGCATTTTCCTTATGGCTAATGATGAGCATTTTTTTATGTGCTTATTCCAATTTGTATATCTTCTTTGGAAAAATGTCTGTTCCCAAATCATTTGTGTGTTTTAAATTTGGTCATCTTTTTATTGTTGACTTGTAAGAGTTCTTTTAATATTCTGAGTTCCTAATCAGATATATGATTTGCAAACATGTTCTCCCATCTGTAGGTTGTCCTAATAGTAATTTAAATTTAGGCAACACTTGAATTATTCATAGATTAAAGCTTAGTATGGGATTCATCCAAACTCTTTGGTTTTCTCCTGGATTTATTGCAATTTGGAAAATTATGTACTCACAGTATTCTCTAAAAAAGAGTGCATAGAGGAAGGAAAAAACAACAAAATGTCTAAGAGAGTGTATGTGCTCAGTTGACTTTGGCAAATGAATGAATGAAATTTATTCTTGGTTCCTACACTACTCTGCCTTGTTAAGTCCCTCTGCTGGACTTCCAGAAGAGTGATATTTATCTTATAGCCTGAAAGCCCCTGGGGGGTGCTCTAAAGTATTGGAAGTGAAAGTACTAGTCACTCAGTCATGTCTGACTCTTTGCCACACATGGACTCCTCTGTGCATGAAATTCTCCAGGCAAGAATACTGGAATGGGTAGCCGTTCCTTTCTCCAGGGGATTTTCCTGATCCAGGGATTGAACCTGGCTCTCCTGTATTTCAGGGAGATTCTTTACCATTTGAGCCACCAGGGAAGCCCAAGTATTGGACAGGTATACCTGTTTCCATGTATATGGTCTAAGCTGTATTTTCCACATTGTATTCAGACTGTTATTTGCATGTCTACAGATTTTTTTCATGATAAAACCATAGTTTCATGTTCTCCTCTTTTTAAGTCTGAAACTCACTAATTTCAGAGAAAGAAATACTGGTTTTTGTCAGTTCAGTGTTGACTCTATAGTGTTTTCACTGGTCTTGGGCTTTTCTATATTATAGATATTTATTTGGAGGTTCACTTAGGATTTGATTTCAGGTACCAAGATGCCCTTGATCTATGAGTGGTTCCCTCAGTGAAGCAGATGGATTAGATGCTGTGAGGGAGGAAGCCGCAGCTGCCTGCAGGTCAGACCAGCTGAATCCACTTGAGAGACCTTGGTGGGGAGAAAGGTCCAGCCACACCTGCATTCCTGCATCACCTACAATGGTCCACCAGGGTCATTTTGCCACTGACATTTGACAAAATCCCCTGCACATCGTGAGTGCCAACTCATGGGAAGAATCAGAATGATTCAAACATGGAGAGGATCAAAGGAATTCCAGCTGGGACTGTAGTTTGGAACTAAGAAATCAGAGAAGGTGCATGGCTGAAGGAAACAGTCTGGAGAAAGGAGGAAGCACAGGGGAGCGAGCCGCTTCTTTGTAACTGGATATAAACAAGAGTCTGGCTTTACCCTGCAGAGCTGGCTGGCCTGCTAGTGTGACTTGACTCAGTTACTATCCTGGGTGCTCACTCAGGTGATTGTGGGCATCTTGGCCATGACATACCTATGGATGCGGGCACCTGGCAGCTACTGAAACAGCACACATAATTATGAGCTTGCAAAAAGTTCCCATCTGAGAGATGGAAAAAAGGGAATTTTTAAAAGTTAGTGATCTCAGGGAGTTAATACGAACAAGTTTGCTTTCTCAGTCCAGGTTGAAGAAAAAAAATCTAAATAGGCATCAATAGTATCACTTTATAGTATTTTTTAAAAAGATTTTTTTGGTGTCTTTATTGAATTTGTTATAATATTGTTTCTGTTTTATGTTTTTGTTTTTTGGCTGTGAGGCATATGGGGTCTTAGCTCCCTGACTAGGGATTGAACACATATTGGAAGGCAAAGTCTTAACCACTGGATTACCAGAGAAGTCTCCACTGTATAGTATTTATGTAATGCTTTTCTTTCTCTCATAAGTGCAAATACTTTAAAGCTTATCTCACGGCTCATCACCACAACAATCCCCTGAAGGAAAGAGGTAGTTTTACAAACAACTGACCTGAGGCTGAGGTGAACTGAGTGTTCTGGAAGGTGGGGAAGAATGGTTGGGTCACTGAGATGTCGACCCGTTTGGAGCTAGGACCGAATCATCTTTAAACATATGTTAAGTCCTTTAATTCCCTTAAGAACACAATGAGGTGGGTATTATTATTATTACTAATTTGGTAGGTTGGAGAAAATCACCCAAATCAATCTGCTAACAAGAGTAGAATGAAATTGTGAAAGTGAAGTGAAGGTATTTAGTCGCTCGGTCTATCGACTCTTTGCAACCCCATGGACTGCAACCCCTGCCAGGCTCCTCTGTCCATGGGATTTCCCAGGCAAGAATACTGGAGTAGGTAGCCATTTCCTTCTCCAGGGGATCTTCCTGACCCAGGGATCAAACTTGGGTCTCCTGCATTGCAGGCAAATTCTTTACTGTCTGAGCCACCAGGGAAGCCATCTATCTGAGATATTCTAAACCATATTCTTTCTGCTTTATCATATTCTGATTTGCCAGTTCTAATGGATTAAAGAGTGTTCTGTGGAAGGAGTCTCAAGCACACCCAGTTATCCTGCCTGATGCTGGTGGAGATGGAAGGAGTGGCATCTGGTACCGAACCAAAGCCTCACAGAAGGAAAGACTGTGATGAGCTTCATTGCTAAGAGACTCTCGTGAGACATACTATTGCACAACACTCTGGTCTGTATTTTGAGGGCGCTAGGGAAGGACTCTGAGAAAGGGTAGCTCTTTACAGCTGCATGTGGCTTACACTTGTTTCCCTCCCTGCTGTTGCCAACTAGGATACCTAGCAAAGTAAACCAGAATATGTCGCTTGCCCCCAAATATTGCCTCTTTGACATAAAAATTAATTTGAGTCCAAGGCAATTGAGCAGCAGCAAATGCAGAAGTTCTGTTCACCTTCCCCCTTTCTGCCTAAAGACAGGATATAAATTCTTCTACTGGAGACAGGCCTTTAGCCCAGAGACAACACCAGAGGAATCTGCAAACAAACCTTCCTGCTTGAGTTTCTTCTCATATAATTATTTCCCACGGTTGGCAGCCCTTGGAAACTTAAAACTGTTTTCCTTTGTCCTATTGTTTCTCTACAAGTTTATTGCTCTTCGTTGAAGACTCTGTATAATTTGGTGTTCTAAGTTGCCACTTGGAGTTACTTTTCATGAGCTTTCTCCTATGTATCCTGTGCAGAGTCCATTAATAAACTGTTTTTCCTTGTTAATCTGTCTTTCTGTTTAAGAGCCCCAGCTGAAAACCCAAGATGGGATGAGGTCAAGTTTTGCCTCTTCTATACTAGCTGTGGCTAATTTTCTGTTTCTCTCTTTTGCTGTCTACCTGCTTCTTTATTTTGCCACAAGAGTTTCCTTTCTTAAAATGATATCCTTTCCTTATTTAAAAGGTTACTGTCATGAAACATGGAATGTAGTGAAAATATATTTGCCAAATGAGTGCCCAGTCAGTACATGATTGGCAGGTTGGTAGATTGTAGACAAGGATTTGGCAGCTGTGATCACCATAGACAGATGAAAACAGGATCAGCGTTACTCTCAGTGAAAGGATAAATTATGATGACTGGATTTATACCACAAACCACATTTCCTGTTTTAGTTTCTGAATGACAAATATCCCTTAGTTTTCTGCTTTTATGTCTGTGTTTAAATTTTCAATTTTCAGCATGAGGTTGCCAGATTTGAATCCTTTATGAAAATGCTTTCATTTTCTTTTGTGAATTACAGCTACAGTACATAACATAGGAGGTTTTCACATACACAAAGACATCAATGTTACATCGGAGCCCTAATGGGTTCATCGTTTTTGAGAGTGAACGCAATGGATACCTCCGAATCCAGATCCCAATTAGTCCCCAACATACCACACCATTTCACCCTCCAGTTTCGATTGGCATCCACTCCACGGCAGCGAAACCTTGAGTTCCTTGACCTTGTTTTTCTCCAAAATCGATCCTAGATGTAATTAAAAGAAAAGAGGTGCAGAATAAACACTTAAGAGCTTATGCCCATGCATTTTAGTAGTTCTTCAGTGAATGAATCACAGCAGTGAGGGGTGGGGGATTTCCTCCAGGAATAAACAAGTCCGTGGAGTGAGAAGAGGACAAGATGAGCATTGGATGCCCAGGTTCATGCTCCAATTCCTGCCACAGACTTCTCTCTTAGTTTCTCTTGGCCTCATTTCTTCACAGGCAAAATTGAATAAGCTGGACTAGACAAGTGACTTTTCATAATTTATTTGGAAGGAGACATCTTTCTTTAAACATGAAATCTTATGTAAAAGACAAACATATATAAACAAAATCAGAAGGTTGATGCTGTGCTAGGGAAGGGAGTGGAAATCTTTTATAGCTCTGGAAGTACTAGGCTGGCTGCCCACCAAGCATCCTTCCTGCTTTAGGACAATTTTCCATGTTTTTTTTCAGGTGGATAGGCAAAGTGACTTACATTGGTCCAGCTAAAATGGTATCCATCGACGTTAAACACAGGCATGATATAGAAATACAGATGATTCAATGTTTTTCTCATGGTTGGGTCACTCCTATATGTTAGAAGAGCCTAAAAGACAGAGGTGACATGTTTCCTACAAATCAATCCCAAATAAAGATTTCAAAAAATAATATGAGAAATATTTTATATCTATGGGAAATACTAAATACATTGAGTTGAAAAGTAATAAGCTAATATGAGTTATAATTTGACATCACATGTTCTTTCTTGAGACTTCTGTCTCAAACTATTTCTGATAACATTTTAGCAAGGGTGCAAAACAGATTAATCGGGCAGCCTCTTGTAATATTTCAGATCTGGCTAAAGTTTAGGATGATTAAGAAAGCAGCAATTTAGATATGATTTTGTATTATCAGTTCTTTTTAAGATTCCATTCAGTTGTGGACAAAACAATTACCTAAATATTTTGCTATTCTTACATGATACATCACAACACAGGATAGTTATATGTGCCACTTAATTGTTTATGCGTAACTGGTAGCAGACTCAAGTTTTGGAACTTACTGCATGGACACTCTGTTCTTTCCTGACTTTTCTACAAAGAGTTAATGGACAATTATTTATTGTGTCACCTTTATCATGGTTCCTTTGAAATCTTGCTTCTGTGTGACTGATGCCAGGCTTGAAGATTTGGCCTCAAATAGAAAAGCATTAAATATGCTAAGCCAAGTTAAGAATATAAACATTTTGAAATACCATTCCTATGGAACGGACTTTTTAAATAAATCCTTTTTGATGCATATTTGTCTATTTATAAAGTACCTTAGACAAACATTTAGGATATTTGTAACAATGGCTGCCTTGGGGGAGGAGGCCTGGGGGACAATGTATAGGAAAGATTACCACCTCTCATTTTATATCCATTTGGATTGTTAGAATTTTACCATATTAAAATAATTCAAAATCAAATAATTCTTAAATTATATCTTGCTTTGGAAAATTTAATACTTGAAAGTTTCAATTTTCTTTTACATCCAGGTATGTAGAATTTCTGAACCAATCATAAGCAGCATTCTGTATTTATACAGTGAGAATTCTGTTAATAGACAGCAGCACTCCAATAATGCAATCTATTATGAGAAAGTCTCACTATATTAGAAATAATACTGAAAATATAGGAATATATTCAAGAACATAAGAAATGAGTTAAATACTATTTTATTAAATATAATTTAAATACTTACAAATTAATACAAGTCGATAAACATTGTTAATACAATTCTCTTTTGTTCTCCTTTAAGATTCAATAATTTGCTGGCCAAATAACTTTGGTAGAACTTTTGTATGTGCTTGAATTTCTATTAACAGTCCAATGTCTCAAACTAGAGGAAAGTTCCTGGTATGTGATCAATTGTACATACCCTGGAATTTTGTTTTCCTCTAACAAAAGGAGGTCCCCCAAAGCCTGGAGGAAGTCTGCTGGTGGGATGGCAGAGACAGTTATATGATTAGCTAACTTTTCTCCCTTAACGTTAGAGGGTTGTGGTTTTCCATGCCACTCTAGAGAGGAAGAAGAGATGGAAGGAACGGAATTTGGAGCAGCAAGGCAGGAATGAAGAGATAGGAAAAGTTGTAATTTCTCTCCCTTCTCTCATAGCACTGGGATCCATGACTCATTCATCTCAGTCCAAAGTGGGGAAGTCTCACCTCTTCCAAGCACAGAAAATGTGCTACATGTTAGCACATTAAGCACTAGATTATGCTGGAGACTTGCATGTGGACCTTCTCATTTTATTCTGCCTTCTCCTCCTCCAATGCAACTGACTGCCATGCTTTTGTATTGGAGAAAATATTACTAACTTCCTTTTAAAAAAATCACAATATATTTTAAGCAAATATAAAAAATACAGAGAAGAAATTACATCCACTGCATCTTGTTGTATTTATCAAATATTTTTAAAAGAATATCAAGACATTATAGGTAAAACTAGAGCTCCCCCCCCTTTTTTTAAATCACTCTCAGATCCCATTTTCCTCCCCTCCTTCAATAAGTGTCCTCAATTTGCCATTATCATTTCCGTGCATGATTTTCTAATTTAGTACATATGTGCAGATTCATGAACAATATATAATATGTGTATGCTTTGAAATTTCATGCAAATGAGATCATGATATGGCAATCTTCAGTTTGCTTTTATCTCCAATGTTACATTTTGACACTTATTAAGTTGATGATTTATTCATTTTTAACTATTATATGGAATTCCATTATAAATGGAATGTACACTATATCTATAAAGGTATATAGAGGCATTTATAAAGGTAAATGCACACTATATCTATCCCTTATTTTGTTGATGGATGGTTATGTTGTTTCTGATATTTCAGTGTTACAAGATTGGCGGTGAACATTCCTGAACATTTTTCCTAGACATGTGTGAAAGTTTCTTTATTATGTAAATCTAGGAATACCTTGCTGGGTCTTGGATTTCTGTGCCTTGCACTTTACTAAATGTTGCCATTTTCTGTCTAAATCAGTAAATATTTTCATTATCAGTAATGAGAATCCCATTGCTCTACAACTTGCCAACCCTTAGTTTTGTTAAGCTTTCAATGAAAAAAAGTTAACGGGTATGAAAATATGTTTTGTTGTTTTACTTCGTATTTCCCTGCATACAATTTATATTGAACAGCATTTATATAATGATAGGCCATTCTAGGAATTGCTCACTCATATTATTGCCTATTTTTTGTATTAAACTCATTCTTATATTCTGAATATTAATCTTCATTTGATTATGTGTGTCATGATCATCTTCCTTTCTTGTGGCTTATTGCTTATGTTCATGTCCTTGTTGTATATAAGTTTTCAATTTTATTACCATTAAATATATACGTGTTACTTAAGAACCCATCTCTGTTTTAAGATTATAAAGCTATTACCTTGTATTTTCTTCAAATATCTTATTTTAAAGTTTCTTTTTAAAGACCTTAAAACTGCTAGAAATGATTTTTTACATGATGTTCAGTTGAGACTTATTCATTAATGTTTCCATTATGGAAGGCCAATGGCTCTCCCGTACTCATTTGGATAAGTCATCTTTTCCCCAATGAGTTAGTATGTCACCTCTGTTGAGGATCAAGTTTTCTTTCAAGGGAAGAATTGTTCTAATGCATTTTGGTTTATATCTGTTCACCAAAACCACATCATGGTTTACCTAGAATCTGCTGAGTCTCGTTGAATGTTTCCCACATTCAGTTCCATTTCAAAATTAGCTTGGCTATTATTGACTCTTCTCCATTTATGTTAATTTTGAAACTGAGGTTGAGTACATGACAAATGTTCTCTTCTATATAAGATTGTTTTTTTTTTTTTTTTGCCATTAATTGATACTGAATTTTAACAAATAATCTTTCTTCATATAGTAACATAATCATGTTGTTATGGTCAATTTCAATAAGTAACTTTCTAACATTAAATTATCCCTCTATTTCTGGGATAAGCCCACTATGTTATGATATACACTGATATTATGTTGGCTGGATTTAGGTTGCTAATATTTACATCTATATTTTTGAGTGAGATAGACATACTTTTCTTTCTTGTTTTGGTATCAGAGTTATTACTCTATTATTTGGGGAGTAAACCATCTAGGCCTACAGCAGACAGGAATTAAATACAAAATAAAGATATAGTAGGGAAGATGTATCTTTAATTTCTGTTTCATTGGTTTCTGCTCTTTATTCTTTCTTTCACTGACTCTTTTTCTAATTTCTTAAGAGTGGAAAGCTTAGCTCATCAACTTGGGCATCTTTATTCTTTTTCTAATATATTTATTTAAAATGATAAATTCCTCTTCAGTAGTACATTAGCTACATTTTATATGTTTTGGTATATAATAGTTTTGCTTCCATTCAGTTGTAAATATTGAAAAATTTCCTTGATTTCTTTAAACTATGAGTTATTTGTAAAGGTCTGTATATTTTAAATCATGTAAATTAACCATCTTTTTTATGTGAGCTTTTTTAAAGTCATATTTTTATAAATAATTTTTAACAACTGCATTGTAGCCAGAGGAGATGATCTATCTGATATAGGTTCTTGGTATCTCTTGATCTTGCTTTCGGCCTAGTATGTAGTCAATTTTTGCAAATGTTTCAATGGTGCTTGAAAACAATATACATTCTCTAGTCACTGGGTATGTGTTCTATATGTGTTTATTAGATTACGCTTATTAATTACACTGTTATTGTCAGCTATATTCTTACTAAAATTTTTGCCTGTCTGCTGTCTTAATCACCAAATTGTGCTTAAAAACTCAATTATTTTATTTTTTAGATTAATTTTTATCAGAGTATACCTATATTAGGTATATTTTTATCAGAGTATACCTATATTAGGCTCTACTGTACAGCAAAATGAATCAGCCATACATATACATATATCCTGTCCCTTTGGGAGTTGGTGCTGGACAGGGAGGCCTGGCGTGCTGTGATTCATGGGGTCACAAAGAGTCGGACACGACTGAGCGACTGAACTGAACTGAACTGTCCCTTTGGACTTCCTTCCCATTCAGGTCACCTCAGTGCATTAACTAGAGTTCCCTGTGCTGTACAACATGTTCTCATTAGTTATCTATTTTATACATAGTATCAATAGTGTATATGTGTCAATCCAAGTCTGCCCATTCCTCCCCCTACCTTTCCCTTGGTAGCCATACATTTGGTCTCTCCATCTATCTTTATTTCTACTTTGCAAATGGGATGGATCATTTATATATACCATTTTTCTAGATTCCACAGACATGTGTTAATATACAACATTTGTTTTTCTCTTTCTGACTTACTTCTCTCTTCATGACACTGTCTAGGTCTATCCATGTCTCTACAAATGACCAGTTATGTTCCTTTTTATGGCTGAGTACAAGGCTGTATATTGTCACCCTGCTTATTTAACTTATATGCAGAGTACATCATGAGAAACGCTGGACTGGAAGAAACACAAGCTGGAATCAAGATTGCCGGGAGAAATATCAATAACCTCAGATATGCAGATGACACCACCCTTATGGCAGAAAGTGAAGAGGAACTCAAAAGCCGCTTGATGAAAGTGAAAGTGCAGAATGAAAAAGTTGGCTTAAAGCTCAACATTCAGAAAACGAAGATCATGGCATCCGGTCCCATCACTTCATGGGAAATAGATGGGGAAACAGTGGAAACAGTGTCAGACTTTATTTTGGGGGGCTCCAAAATCACTGTAGATGGTGATTGTAGCCA
>NW_011494839.1:1264849-1265220 GCF_000754665.1 Bison bison bison | reverse complement strand
ATCAGAGTATATCTATATTAGGTATATTTTTATCAGAGTATACCTATATTAGGTATATTTTTATCAGAGTATACCTATATTAGGCTCTACCGTACAGCAAATACATATGTATTCATATGTATCAAATACATATGAATCAGCCATACATATACATATATCCTGTCCCTTTGGGAGTTGGTGCTGGACAGGGAGGCCTGGCGTGCTGTGATTCATGGGGTCACAAAAAGTTGGACACGACTGGGCGACTGAACTGAACTGAACTGTCCCTTTGGACTTCCTTCCCATTCAGGTCACCTCAGTGCATTAACTAGAGTTCCCTGTGCTGTACAACATGTTCTCATTAGTTATCTATTTTATACATAGTATCAATA
>NW_011494839.1:1248498-1264749 GCF_000754665.1 Bison bison bison | reverse complement strand
TAGCATATTCAAGAGCAGAGACATTACTTTGCCAACAAAGGTTCATCTAGTCAAGGCTATGGTTTTTCCTGTGGCCATGTATGGATGTAAGAGTTGGACTGTGAAGAAGGCTGAGAGCCGAAGAATTGATGCTTTTGAACTGTGGTGTTGGAGAAGGCTTTTTTTTTTTTTTTTAAACTTTACATAATTGTATTAGTTTTGCCAAATATCAAAATGAATCCACCGCAGGTATACATGTGTTCCCCATCCTGAACCCTCCTCCCTCCCCATACCATCCCTCTGGGTCATCCCAGTGCACTAGCCCCACGCATCCAGTATCGTGCATCGAACCTGGACTGGAGAAGACTCTTGAGAGTCCCTTGGACTGCAAGGAGATCCAGCCAGTACATTCTGAAGGAGATCAGCCCTGGGATTTCTTTGGAAGGAATGATGCTAAAGCTGAAACTCCAGTACTTAGGCCACCTCATGCCAAGAGTTGACTCATTGGAAAAGACTCTGATGCTGGGAGGACTTGGGGGCAGGAGGAGAAGGGGATGACAGAGGATGAGATGGCTGGGTGGCATCACTGACTCGATGGATGTGAGTCTGAGTGAACTCCAGGAGTCGGTGATGGACAGGGAGGCCTGGCATGCTGTGATTCTTAGGATTGCAAAGAGTCGGACACAACTGAGCAACTGAACTGAACTGAATATTCCATAGTATATATGTACTACATCTTCTTTATCCATTCCTCTGTTGATGGACATTTATGTTGCTTCCATGTCCTAGTTATTATAAGTAATGTTGCAGTGAACATGGGGGCTTGTGTATCTTCTTGAATTATGGTTTTCTTTGGGTATATGCCCAGTAGTGGGATTGCTGGGTCAAATGGTAGTTCTGTTTTTATTTTTTGGGGAAAACTTCATGTTGTTTTCCATAATGGCTGCATCAATTTATACTCCCACCAACACTTTTCCCCACACCCTCTCCTGCATTTATTGTTTGTAGATTTTTTTATTTTGGCCATTCTGACCAGTATGAGGTGATATCTCATTGTAGTTTTGATTTGCATTTCTGTGATAATTAGTGATGTTGAGAATCTTTTCCTGTTTTTGTTGACCATATCTATGTCTTTGGAGAAATGTATATCTATATCTTCTGCCCATCTTTCATTTGGGTTGTTTTTTTAATATTTAGTTGCATGAACTGCTTGTATATTTACGAGATTAATCCTTTGTCATTTGCTTTGTTTGCAAATATTTTCTCCCATTCTGAGGATTGTATTTTCATCTTGTTTATGGTTTCCTTTGCTGTGCAAAAGCTTTTAAGTTTAATTAGGTCCCATTCGTTAATTTTTGTTTTTCTTACTCTAGGAGGTGGGTCAAAAAAGATCTTGCTGTGATTTATGTCATAAAGTGTTTTGCCTATGTTTTTCTCTTTGGGTTTTATAGCATCTGGCCTTACATTCAAGGCTTTAATCCATTTTGAATTTATTTCTGTGTATGGTATTAGGGAGGCATTTCATGTGGCTCGGTGATAAAGAATTTGCCTGCCAAGTAGGAGACGTGCATTTGATCTTTGGGCTGGGAAGATCCCCTGGAGAAGGAAATGGCAACCCACTCCACATTCTTGCCTGGGAAATCCCATGGACAGAGGAACCTGGCACGCTACATCCATGGGGTCACAGAGAGTCAGATGGGACTGAGGGACGGAAACAGTAAAGTACATGGTGGTAGGGAGTGTTCTGATTTCATTCTTTTACATGTAGCTTTCTGGTTTTCCCAGCACCACTTATCGAAGCCATTGTGTTTTCTCCCTTGTATATTCTTGCCTCCTTTGTCATAGATTAGGTGGCCACAGGTGTGTGAGTTTATCTCTGGGCTTTCTATCATGTTGTTGATCTATATTTCTATTTTTGTGCCAGTACTATACTCCCTTGATTACTGTAGCTTTGTAGTATAGTCTGAAGTCAGGGAGCCTGATTTCTCCAGCTCCATTTGTCTTAAGACTCGTTTGGCTATTTGGAGACTTCTGTGTTTCCATACTAATTGTAAATTTTTTTGTTTTAGTTCTGTGAAAAATACCATTGGTTGTTTGATAGGGATTGCATTGAATCTGTAGATAACTTTGGGTAGTGGTCATTTTCACAATGTTCTTCCACTCCAAGAACATGGTATATTTCTCCATCAGTTCATGTCATCTTTGATTTCTTTCATCAGTGTTTTCTATGTACAGGTCTTTTGCCTCCTTAGGTAGGTTTATTCCTAGGTATTTTGTTCTTTATTCCTAGGTATTTTATTCTTTTTGTTTCAATGGTAAATGGGATTGTTTCCTGAATTTCTCTTTTTGATCTTTGTTAGTGCATAGGAATGCAAGATATTTCTGTATATAAATTTTGTATCCTGAGACTTTACTTAATTCATTCATTAGCCCTAGTAGTTTTCTGATGGCATTGTTAGGATTTCCTATGTATAATATCATGCTATCTGCAAAGATAACTTCTTCTTCTTCCAATTTGGATTCCTTTTTTTTTTTCTTTCCAATTCGGATTCCTATTATTTATTTTTTCTTTCCTTGTGATGGCAAGAACTTCCAAGACTATGTTGAGTAAAAGTGGTGAGAGTGGAGCTCCTTGCTTGTTGCTGATCTTAGAGTAAATGCTTTCAGCTTTTCACCACTGAGAATAAGGTGAAGTTTGTCACCTTATGAGTTTGTCATATATGGCCTTTATTTTGCTGATGTAGGTTCCCTTTAGGCCCACTTTCTGGAAAGCTTTTATCATAAATGCTTGTTGAATTTTGTCAAAAGCTTTTTCTGCTCTATTGAGATGATCGTATGGTTTTTATTCTTTAATTTGTTAATATGGTGTATAATATTGATTGATTTTCATATATTGAGTCTTTGCATCCCTGGGATAAATCCCAATTGATCTCAGTGTATGATCTTTTTAACATATTGTTGGATTTGGCTTGCTAGTATTTTGTTGAGTACTTTTGTGTCTATGTTCATCAGTGATATTGGCCAGTAATTTTCTTTTTTTGTAATTTTGTCTGGTTTTGGTATCAAGGTGATGTGGCCACATAGAATGAGTTTGGGAATATTCCACTTCTAAAACTTCATTTTAAAACGATTTATCACTTTTAATTATAACTGTCAAGTGTTTTTATATATTTTGAGGCCATTAACATGGCTTGGTTTTAAATTTCTTCATTTCCAAATAATGTATTAACTAAGGAAGCTGTTTCCTAGCATTCTTTTCTGGAGTGGATTTAATATTTGAGATGTGCCGGAACATGTTCTTCCTCTGACAAATAAACAGAGTGTCATTGTTTTGCATATGCTATATTTGTGATTTTTATAACTCTAAGAATTGCAGCCATTCTCCATCTGGTCAGACAAAATGAGAATGATCACAATGTGATGACTGTTCAGAGCTGAATAGGACAATTCAGAAACCCCTTTCTTCAGTGCTTTAAATAATGGCTGTAGATGGCTTCTTGTATGGTTTAGGTGAAGTTTCTAGGAAAAAAAGATGATCATGTGACATTCTATCATACTCTAACATGATCATACTATCATACTTAAAAGATGATCATGTGACTGTCTATCATACTCTAACACAGGATAACCATAAAGAACACTGGGGTGTGCTTTCCTTCTAACACGTGGGACTCTTTTTAGCAATCAATTCCCACCATCCATACACACAGGAAAGGAGATACCTACTAATCGAGTTCCTTCCTGGTTTTCCAAGTTTAATTTCTTGACTATTGTTGTTGCTTAGAAGGAAGATTTAAGTAGTCATGACCTGAAAGCCAGTCACAAAACCATGTTCCACACGCCTCATTGTGGCAGTCTTTAGGTACTACACTCACCTCCATCAATTCACTTAAAAGAACTTTGCTGAGATGCATGTTAAGTTAAAAGGTACAGTTTTGAGTATAACATTCTGCTAGGAAAGTGATATGTTGGTATTAGGTTATGGAATTTCTGAACTTAATGAAGCGAGACAAAGAATGAATCTATTTGGTACCTACCAAGACTACTTTGGTTTCTGCATAAAGAGATGCATGTCATTTACCAGAATCAGAATCAGAATTCAGGAAATCAGTCCTGAATATTCATTGGAAGGACTGATGCTGAAGCTCCAATACTTTGGCCACCTGATGCGAAGAACCGACTCATTGGAAAAGACCCTGACGCTGGGAAAGATGGAAGGCAGGAGGAGAAGGGAATGACAGAGGATGAGATGGTTGGATGGCTTCACGGACTCAATGGACATGAGTTTGAGCAAGCTCCGGGAGTTGGTGATGGACAGGGAAGCCTGGCTGCAGTCCGTGGGGTCACAAAAAGTCAGACACAACTGAGTGACTGAACTGAACATATACCAGAATTCACCAAATAAACTTCAGTTAAATTCAAAGAAAAAATTTGCAATTATGAAAGTCTTTGTGTGGTAAGAGAAGGTTAGGCCCGAGAGTTCCCCCTTTTCATTGTTTTTGGATTTATTTGGTTGGATGTTGCTTTCTTAGAACTCTATGGCAACCTGGAATGTGACACTGTTTTTAGGATCAGTGGTGCTGGCTTTTAAAAAGGCAGCTTTAAAATTTTTTCCATTATTTTTCTTCTAGAATCACTACAGAAGACCTAAAAATACTCAGCTATTAAAAGGAATACATTTGAATCAGTTCTAATGAGATGGGTGAAACTGGAGCTTATTATATAGAGTGAAGTAAGCCAGAATGAAAAACACCAATGCAGTATACTAACGCATATATATGGAATTTAGAAAGATGGTAATGATAACCCTATATGTGAGACAGCAAAAGAGACACAGATGTATAGAACAGTCTTTTGGACTCTGTTGGAGAGGGCGAGGGTGGGATGGTTTGGGAGAATGGCATTGAAACATGTATAATATCATATGTGAAATGAATTGCTAGTCCAGGTCTGATGCATGATACAGGGTGCTTGGGGCTGGTGCACTGGGATGACCCAGAGGGATGGTACGGGGAGGGAGGTGGGAGGGGGTTTCAGGATGGGGAACACGTGTACACACGTGGCGGATTCATATTGATGTATGGCAAAACCAATACAATATTGTAAAGTAATTAGCCTCCAATTAAAATAAATAAATTTATATATAAAAAAAGAAGACCTAAAAATAACAAGCACATATTGAGTGAAGTGCATGCTGGGAGAACTAGCTGTTATAACTGAGGTCAAAGGAACAGCACAGTCACCAGTCAAGTTGAAGGTTCTCACCTAGACTGGAGTGGAGTAAAACTATTTACGGTAGAAGAGTTGAAACACCAAAGTGGGTGCATCTTGACACAAAGGAGTTATTTATGATGCAGTAATTGGAGAATGAATTAGAGCAGGAGAGAGTCCCCAGGGAAATTTTTAAAAAGGGAGCTTAATGTATAATGTATTCAAAGTCATACTGTGAGAAGCTCCTTAAATACAATATGGTAACTAAATAATAGCTTGGAAGCAACATGAACAAAGGCTCTGTGAATGAATGGTGGAGAACTGGAAAATCATACGCAAATCTAGTTATTTTTATACTTAATTAATTTATACTGAGAACCTCTCAGAGACTGGCTAGTCTAACAGGGCAGGTGACTATTGAAAAATGTTATCTATTAATCTATATTTTCTATTAAGAGATATAGATAAACATTTGAAATATTTTGTATTAAGAGTCAGACATGACTGAGCGACTTCTCTTTCACTTTTCACTTTCATGCATTGGAGAAGGAAATGGCAACCCACTCCAGTGTTCTTGCCTGGAGAATCCCAGGGACAGGGAGCCTGGTGGGCTGCCGTATATGGGGTCGCACAGAGTCGGACACGACTGAAGCGACTTAGCAGTAGCTGCATTACTTTTTCCTTAAATAAAACCACTTCACAATTCTAGAATTTTTGTACTGAGATAGCCTAATAACAATGGTTGGTTGTATTTAATCAGGGCGGTGGCATTGTTAAAATCTACTATGTAAGAATCATTAACCTACAAAAAGAAAGCATAGGCATCTTCAATCTGCATGGCTCTGATATACACAAATATCAGTAACCATGGTTTAGTTAAATAATAGCAGTCCTCCAAGTACAGTTCAAATTTGTTACTAGTGCTAGGTCTTAACTCTGCAAACCTCTTTGTAAATTATAGCTGTGCATCAAGACCTGTGACAAATTGTGCCACTTGTTTTAAAGTCTGTAGGTGTGTGATTGGCCACTGTGTGTGTTTACTCAGTTCATACACAGACAGAAAAATGTGTAGCTGTGTTGCTCCCTTGTCTTCCGGTGAAAAAACTCATGTGGCATTTGGCAAAAATGGATATGGTAAGAGAGTATTGGCCAACAAGGCTTAAAGTGAAGCAGTAATGCAGATAATGCAGAAGGGAAATATGAATCAAATGTAAATGGAGTTATAGTAGAAATAGCTGACCACAGGAATATGGACACTGCCTTAGGTAGCCTGAGGAACTAAGTGAAGACAAACTCACTGACATAAATGAGGGAAATGGTTGTAATGGAAAGGAGGAAGGTGTTCCAGAAAAAACGACGCTGTCAACATTTCACGTTAAAGCAACAATGATTATAGTAAAGTTGCAGGATATAAAATCAACACACAGAAATCCCTTGCATTCCTATACACTAATAATGAGAAAACAGAAAGAGAAATTAAGGAAACAATTCCATTCACCATTGCAACGGAAAGAATAAAATACTTAGGAATATATCTACCTAAAGAAACTAAAGACCTGTATATAGAAAACTATAAAACACTGGTGAAGAAATCAAAGAGGACACTAATAGATGGAGAAATATACCATGTTCATGGATTGGAAGAATCAATATAGTGAAAATGAATATACTACCCAAAGCAATTTATAGATTCAATGTGATAAAGATTTTTACAAAGAAATGACATTTAATTATCAATATCTTTAATGTTTTAAATTACAGTGTAATAAGCGTTAGTTTCACTGTTTTTGGTCAATGTCTTACATGCTTACAACAGAGTAAGAAAGTCTTTAATCTTTTGACAAAAATACATAAAGATCATAGAACAAACTTAATTTTCCGTATTAGTTATCAAGATAGATTTTTATGGCTTCAGTTTGCATGATCACTTCTACAGTTGTACACACTCTTCTGTGCCAGAAAAGTGAAGACTGCCTGTATAAACACTGCCTGTATAAACAGTGCCCAAAACATTCTCAGATGTTGAATAGTGGAGCACGATGGATGCAATGGCTTTCAGTTTAATTAAAATGAACAAACATTAATATAGAGCCTGCTATATATAAGACATTACAAATTGAATTAAAAGGAAGAAAGAGCTTGGTTGGAGGATGCAAAGGATTAAAGAGAAGACTGGGGAGGGGGAGAAGGATAGGAGAATATAAGGAATTAAAGGTACTAAAAGACTGGCAGAAAAATTAAAATATTGCAATTAAAAGGGATGGTAGTGGACAAAATCAGAGAATTTTTACAGATGCAGATCTATGAACTGTTTTTTATTATACCATTAACAACAAAGACTTATTTGCTTACTCAACTGAACTTATTAGAAGTTTGGTCTGGAGTTAGTAACCCTCTCAATTACTTATTTATTCCCCAACCTTTGCTATATTTTATACAAAAACTTAAATTCTCTTCCTTAAAAGGTTTATTCTGATTTTAGTGATACATTTCTTAACCAAGACTTTGAGTTTCATGCCTACATTTGAGGGTTTATATTGGTTTTTACCTTTAATTTCCAGTAAGACATAATGAGGGGCTTCCTTCTAATGGTAAAGAAAAGTGAAACTGAAGTCGCTCAGTTGTGTTGGACTCTGCGACCCCATGGACTGTAGCTCACCAGGTTCCTCTGTCCATGGGATTTCCCAGGCAAGAATACCAGAGTGGGTTGCCACTTCCTTCTCCAGGGGATTTTCCTGACCCAAGGATTGAACCCAGGTCTCCAGCATTGGGGACAGATGTTTTACTATCTGAGCCACCAGGGAATCCCAATGGTAAAGAACCCGCCTGACAATTCAGGAGATATAAGAGATACAGGTTCGATCCCTGGGTTGGGAAGATTCCCTGGAAAAGGCCATGGCTACTCACTCCAGTATTCTTGCCTGGAGACTCCCATGGACAGAGGAGCCTGGCATGCTACAGTCCATGGGATTGCAAAGAGTCAGACATGACTTAGCAACTCATTAATACCACCACCAACAATTACATACTACCCTGAATCGCATGCCAGGTTTTGGCACCAGGATTAGCCATCCTTAGCGCCTATTGTAGATGGCTAGGATCGTGGAAACGGAGTTGGTTTTCCAGTGTAATCAGGTTGGGCCTGAAAGTGTGAGGTTTCATATTGTATAATAGCAGAAGAATACCATGATCCACCTGGGACATTAAGGAAGTTTTTTTTTCTCTCTCTCTCTTTCCCCCCTCCTTTTGGCTACCATTCTGTTAAAGGACCAAATTAGATCCACCTATATATTATGCCTCTTCAAAGTCTGGAAGAACTTTCCATTTCAGAGCATTCTTGTCCCAATTTTCCCATGGATCATCTTCTCACAAACCCTTGCTTTCTTTATCTTTGGTCTGCCGCTGAGTTAAATTAAATTCAATCACTGATTTTAAAATGAAGTGAAAGTGAAAGTCACTCAGTCATGTCCGATTCTTTGCGACCCCATGGTCTGTATAGTCCACGGAATTCTCCAGGCCAGAATACTGGAGTGGTAGCCTTTCCCTTCTCCAGGGGATCTTCCCAACCCAGGGACTGAACCCAGGTCTCCCACATTGCAGGCAGATTCTTTAACAGCTGAGCCACAAGGGAAGCCCGATTTTAAAATACCTGCAGGAATATACGACTCAAGTATAAATGAGTTTAATTTGAGAATGAAACTATTCAGTTTTGACTGGGTTAAATTCGTTTAAAACATGTCATTTTGGGTTCTGTTAATATAGAAAATATGGAAAATTCAAAAAATAAGAAAATAAAAATCATAATTTTTTAGTATTTAGTACATTTCTTATGTATATGTATCTCAAATATAGATTTTACAACATGGAAATTAAAATGTCCATGCTGTTTTTCTCAGGTTGTAATAAGTGTAAAAGTTATTTAAATTTTTTTTTAAATTTATTTTTATTGGAGTATAGTTACTTTACAATATTGTGTTAGTTTCTGCTATACGACAGTTAATCAGTAATGCATATACACATATCCACTCTTTCTAAAATTCTATTTCCATATGGGTCATTACAGAGTATTGAGTAGAGTTCCCTGTTCTATACAGTAGCTTCTTATTAGTTATCTGTTTATATATTATAGTGTGTATACGTCAATTCCAATCTCCCAATTTATCAGTCCCCTGTCTCCAGTCCCCCTTGGTAACCATAAGTTTATTTTCTACATCTGTGACTCTGTTTTATAAATAGGTTTATGTGTACCATTTTTTTAAGATTCCACATATAAATGATATTATATATCATTATTATATATAAATCATATTATATAAATGATATTTGTTCTTTTCTGGCTTACTTCACTCAGTGTGGCAATCTCTAGGTCTATCTCTGTTGCTGCAAGTGGCATTATTTTATTCCTTTTTATGGCTGAATAATATTCCATTGTATATATGTACTGCATCACCTTTTTCCATTCCTGTGTTGATGGACATTCAGATTGCTTCCATGTCCTGGCTATTGTAAATGGTGCTGCAATGAATACTGGGGTACATGTATATTTTTGAATTATGGTTTTATCTGGGTATATGTCTAGGAGTGGGATTGCTGGATCATATGGTAGCTCTATTTTTAGTTTTTTTAAGGAGCCTCAATACTGTTCTCCAGAGCGACTGTACCAATTTATATTTCCACCAACTATGTAGGAAGGTTCCCTTTTATCCATATCATCTCCAGTCTTTGTTGTTTGTAGATGTTTTGATGATGGCCGTTTTGACAGGTGTGAGGTGATACATCATTTAATTTGAATTTCTCTGATAATTAGTGATGTTGAGCATTTTTTCCTTTGCCTCTTGGCTGTCTGTATATCTTCTTTGGAAAAAATGTCTATTTAGGTCTTGTGTCCATTTTTTGATTAGGTTGTTTGTTGACATCGAGTTTTGTGAGCTGTTTGTATATTTTGGAGATTACATTCCTGTTAGTCTCTTCATCTGAAAATATTTTCTTCCATTCTGAGGGTTGTTTTTTCATTTGCTTTAGGTTTACTTTGCTATGTGTCCATGCTGGCTTTTATTTATTTTTGATACAACAGCATGTCACAGGCATTTTTCCCATCCTAAATACTCCTTTAATATATTTAATGAAGTCAGGGCTATCAACCATTTCCTTTATACTTTTCTGCTTTACTTTGATATTTGGAGACATCTTACTTGGAAGTCAAATCAACGTTTTCCAGAGTTACTTATTTTATATTCTTTAAAAAAATATTTATTAGGCTGCACGCGATCTTCATTGTGGTATGTGGGATTTTTAGTTGTGGCATGTGGACTCTTAGCTGTGGCATGGGGGATCTAGTTCTCTGAACGTCCCCTGAACAAGGGACTGAGCCCCCAGGCCTTCTGAATTGGGAGGGCAGTCTTAGCCATTGAACCACCAGGGAAGTGCCACTTATTCTATATTTTGTAAGTAAAGACTCTGGTCAAATTTGCCCTAGGGCACTCAAAGCCGGTGCATTGGGACAACCCATAGGGATGGAATGGGGAGGGAGGTGGGAAGGGGTTTTGGGTGGGGAGACACATGTACACCTGTGGCTGATTCTTGTCAATGTATGGCAAAAACTACCACAATATTGTAAGGTAATTAGCCTCCAATTATAATAAATAATTTTAAAAATTTTGCTCTAGCAATGTAGAAATATTTGAGGCAAAAATTAAGTTATGTACATAACTCTGAGCCAGCTAGCCCCAGCTGTGGCTTGAGATACCCAGCCCTGGAGATAGACAATTTTAAACTCTCAAAAGTGCACAAAGCCCAGACGACCTCATTTGATTGGAGATGATTCTGAGAAACGAGCAAATGCTATTCCATCTGCACTGCCAACAAAGAATTAAGTGGCTTTTCCACAATTAAGGAAAAAACATGAAAAATTAAAAGATGTTAAATATAGGCTGCTGCTAAAAATTGCTTGCCTACCTCAACTACCATTATGATTCCCCTGAACTCGTGCCAGAGCTCAGAACAGGAGTGGTGAACTGTTTCAGTCCTCTACCTTTTTCCTGTCTCTTATCAGGTGGAGTAATACACTCAAGAAAAATATTTGAAACAATTCTGTTATGGTTGGCTAAATCACTGGGATGTTTTCTTGGATTTCTGTTTCCAAATTAAACCTGTAAACCAAGTATTGATTCTTTTGGTTGAGATACTCAACTCTGTTTACAGAGCCTCTTTAATCTCTCATCAGAGAGTATTTCCTCCTTTTGGTTTAGGAGAATCAAGCTGTAAGACAACAGAGTTTTGAAAATCCTGTCTCCCTCCCCACTACACACCCTGCCTGGGCTGGTGCATGATAGACACTTAGTAATTACTTGTTGACTACATCAATCATTTAACTTGCTTAATGGAGTGTGGTTTTGGGTTCTTCCCTTCAGACTAATAAAACTGCCAACATTTCAGCTGATGCTCCCACAGTTTCATCATTCTCTTGAGCATCTTGCCATTTTTGACTCATCCTGCACTTTCATCCCCATATCAAGCTGGTCATCAGTTCCTAAAGACTTTCTTTATTGCTGTTTTCTGTGTTTGTGTCTCATCTCCCCAGTAGAATTGTAGTAAAAGAATTGAGGGAAGCATTAATGTAATGTACATTACAGTACTTGTACTGTTCTAGAACTTTGCAAGCTGCCTTCACATAAAAAGAAGAGCTTAATAAGTCTTTGGTTGAATGAATGAATGATTTTTTCATTTGAACTATATAAACCTTTTCTTTACTTTCCATTCCTACATCCACTCTCCCTGTCCATGTGTGGAATTTTGCCCTAAACACTTCTAGTTAGTTGCCTCACTCTAGGCTCCTACTTCCTTCCATTCATATATCATTGTATTTCTCCTTTAAACTCTCATTTAATACTGATATGCTTTTCATGCATGAGAGTATTTTCTCATTTTTCTTTATTGGACCAAACTCTGGCTTCCAAGGCTAACTTTAATAATTTTTCAGTCAGTCTCAGATTGCACTAGAATCTACTCACACAGACTGTAGGATTTGGTCTTACTAATATATACCATGTCCTTAACGTTATTGGTCTTTTTTTTGAACATGATTATATCTCCCTGGTCACATTTCCATTCCTGAGTCAAGGTCTAATGAGACTCACTTCCCCAGAGATTTTTCCTAAAGCTTGTCATCTTTCAAAGTCTAATGGATTTCTCTGATTTCTTTTAAAGAATTTTTTTTTTTTTTTGGATGCGGACCATTTTAAAACTCTTGAAAACTATTTTTTTAAAAAACTATTTTTTTTTTTAAAACTCAAAACTATTGAATGTGTTACAATATTTCTTCTATTTTATGTTTTGTTTTTTTGGCCACGAGGCATGTGGGATCTTAGCTCCCTCACCAGGGATCGAACCCACACTCTCCTGCACTGGAAGGTGAGGTCTTAACCACTGGATCGCCAGGAAAGTCCGTCTCCGATTCTTGAATTCCTTCAGCTATTACAGTCAGTATAATTTAATCTCCAAAGATACACTGTTTTATGTTGTTTACTACTTCCTGCACACAAATATTTCTCCTCAAATAAAATGTAGACTCCTTGAGGGCTGGACCATGACTTACACTTCTGCTGACCCCACAGTGTTAAGAGCTGAAAATGTAGTGACCAACAAGAAATTGTTGGCTGATTAATATAAACATTCTCTAACAGGACCCTATTTAACACTGAGTTAAAGAAATAACAGCTTTATCAGGATATAATTCACATATTCTACAGTTCATCTTTTTAAAGTATACAATTAAGTGGCTTTTAATATATTCACAGAGTAATGCAACTGTCACCACTACCTAATTTTAGAATATTTTCATCACCAAAAAAGACACTTCATATCCTTTAGGTATCAACTCCCTGACCCCCCTCATTTTCCTAGCCATAGGTAACCACTAATCCACTTTCTGTCTGTAAATTAGCCTGTTTTGGATGTCCTGTACAAGAGGAACTGTGTACTATGTGGTCTTTTGTGGCTGCTGTTTTCAGTTAGCTTAGTGCTTTCAAGGTTCATCTATGTTGTAGCATGTATCAACACTTCATTTCTTTTTTTTTTTAATTGAGTGTAATTCATTTAAAAATGTACAGTTCAGTGGTTTTTTAGTATGTTCATAAATGTCATGTCGTCACTATCTAATTGCAGAACTTTTCCATCACCCACCAAAAGAAACATGGTAGTCATTCCCAATTCCCCTCTCCCCGCATCCTCTGGCAACCACTAATCTACTTTCTGTTTCTATGGATTTGCCTGTTCTTGACATTTCATATATATTGAATGATACAATATATGGCCTTTTACTTCTGGTTTATTTCACGTAACATGTTTCAAGGTTCATCCATGTTGTGGTTTGTATTGTACTTTATTATGGTTGAATAATATTCCATGGCATGGATCTACCATATTTTGTTTATCCATCAGTTGATGGACCTCTGAGTTGCTTCCATTTTTTTGGCTATTAGGAAAATTTTGCTGTGAACATTCCTGTACACATTTCTGTGTGGATATATGTTTTCATTGTTCTTGGTTATATATACAGGAGTGGAATTTGGGGGTTGCATGAGTAACCATGTGTTTACTTTTTGAGGAAGTGCTAAACAGTTTTTAACTATTTTTAACTTGTTAGTTTCCTTTGCAATTTTATTTTTAACTCCATTACTTTTAAGCTTTGTGAGTGTTGCTTTTTATAAGTCTTGATTAGCTCTCTATTTTCTTTGTTCCCTGCCCTGTGTCTGTCCTCATATTTAAGTCTCTTGTGCCATGCTTAGTTGTTCAGTCATGTCTGACTCTTTGCAACCATGGACTGTAGCCCACCAGCCTCCTCTATCCACAGAAGTCTCTAGGAAAGAATACTGGAGTGGGTTGCCACGCCTTCTTCCAGGGGGTCTGCCCAACCCAGGGATCAAACCCAGGTCTCATGCATCGTAGGTAGATTCTTTACCGGCTGAGCCACTAGGGAAGCCCATTTAAGTCTCTTACTCATCTGCAAGTAGTATCTGTTCACTTTTGCAGACAGATAACTTCCAAGTTCTATATATTTACCTCTGTTTCTTTCCCTTTCTTAATCTATTCTAGTTTTCTTTCTTTGATGAATTTAGTATCTGTATCATCCCTTTTGGCCCATGACAAATTTAAGAAAACTTTATCACCAAAAGATAGTGTTTCTTAAATTTCCTTTTTGGATTCATGGTGAAGTGACATCTGTGATACACATTTCAATAGTACATCTACCATGTTTTTTCCCCTTGGCTTCCTCCATCCGAAACCAGTTGTTGTGTTCAGTTGTTAAGTTTTGTCTGACTTTGCAACCCCATGGACTGCAGCACGCCAGGCTTCCCTGTCCTTCACTTTCTCCTGGAGTTTGCTCAAATTCATTTCCATTGATGCCATCCAACTGTCTTACCCTCTGTTGCCCCCTTCTGCTCCTGCTCTCAGTCTTTCCAATGTCTTTTGGACATTGGAATCAGGGTCTTTTCCAATGAGTCAGCTCTTCACATCAGGTGGCCAAAGTATACCCCTGAAGTGTAGTAATACCAATGAATTGAAAGTCACTCAGTCGTGTCCGACTGTAGTCCATGGAATTCTCCAGGCCAGAATACTGGAGTGGGTTGCTGTCCCCTTCTCCAGGGGATCTTCCCAACCCAGGGATCAAACCCAGGTCTCCCGCATTGCAGGAAGATTTTTTTACCAGCTGAGCCACAAGGGAAGCCCAAGAATACTGCAGTGGGTAGCCTATCCCTTCTCCGGTGGATCTTCCTGACCCAGGAATCGAACTGGGGTCTTCTGCATTGCAGGTGGATTCTTAACCAACTGAGCTATCTGCTGTACTATAAATACAACATTAATAATGGTTCTGTTAACCTGGTATAAAGACACATTGAAAAAGAGAAAGATTTTGCAACCCAAGCATATCTCCATTGCTTTTCTTTATTTTGCTTATATTAATAAGATATAAAAATTTATAATATGAATACTATAAAAAATAAGTGACAGGTATTGAAATTGAAAGTGATAGCTCTCTATTTTTCAACATAATTAAAAGATTTTCAATTTGAAAGATAAAAACCACAATCTTATCATGCATTTTGCATTTTAAAAACATCTGCCAGCCAGCAGTTATTTGTTGAGATAATGAATACAGTTATCAGTTATGTGTTGAGACAGTGAATTCACTTGAGCAGTTTTTAAAGTAAAATAATCAAGGCCATCTCACCAGTGAAGCAAGCCAGGTAGTTTGCTTCTCTGTCATTGCTTTCTAAGCTTTGTGTGTCCAAGACTCAGGGACTCATCCACTAAACTGGAGTAGGCAGCAGCAGTGGAAGTGGCTCCCAGGGCCTGACATGGGAGAATCAAGCTGGCTGAAGAGGAGAGGGACAGTCACAGCCACAGCCAACACTCCTGGTGTCCATGGTGGAGTGAGTCAGGGTCAGTTGATGAAGTTTATACATAGCGGAGAGGAAAGGGCAAGAATAAACTTGGCTTCTGACCGCCCAGGAAGGAAAACAGTACCTGGTTCCAAAGAGAATGGAATCCAGGAGTATGGAGACCTGGTTACTCTTTTTACAATACATTTAACATTTTGAGATAGATATAGATTCACATGGGGCTTCACTGGTGGCTCAGATGGTAAAGAATCTGCCTGCAATGCGGGAGACCCGGGTTTGGTCCCTGGGTCAGAAAGATCCCTTGTTGAAGGGAATGGCTACCCACTCCAGTATTCTTTCCTGGAGAGTTCCATGGACAGAGATTACAAATTCACATATAAGAATTAATACAGAGAAATCCCTTGTACCCTGGGCCCACTTTCCCCCAATGGCAATATCTTATAAAACTATAGTATGAGGTACCATTTCACACCAGTCAGAATGGCTGCGATCCAAAAGTCTACAAATAATAAATGCTGGAGAGGGTGTGGAGAAAAGGGAACCCTCTTACACTGTTGGTGGGAATGCAAACTAGTACAGCCACTATGGAGAACAGTGTGGAGATTCCTTAAAAAACTGGAAATAGAACTGCCTTATGATCCAGCAATCCCACTGCTGG
>NW_011494839.1:1201592-1248398 GCF_000754665.1 Bison bison bison | reverse complement strand
GTATGAGGTACCATTTCACACCAGTCAGAATGGCTGCGATCCAAAAGTCTACAAATAATAAATGCTGGAGAGGGTGTGGAGAAAAGGGAACCCTCTTACACTGTTGGTGGGAATGCAAACTAGTACAGCCACTATGGAGAACAGTGTGGAGATTCCTTAAAAAACTGGAAATAGAACTGCCTTATGATCCAGCAATCCCACTGCTGGGCATACACACTGAGGAAACCAGAAGGGAAAGAGACACGTGTACCCCAATGTTCATCGCAGCACTGTTTATAATAGCCAGGACATGGAAGCAACCTAGATGTCCATCAGCAGATGAATGGATAAGAAAGCTGTGGTACATATACGCAATGGAGTATTACTCAGCCATTAAAAAGAATACATTTGAATCAGTTCTAATGAGGTGGATGAAACTGGAGCCTATTATACAGAGTGAAGTAAGCCAGAAGGAAAAACATAAATACAGTATACTAACGCATATATATGGAATTTAGAAAGATGGTAACAATAACCCGGTGTACGAAACAGCAAAAGAGACACTGATGTATAGAACAGTCTTATGGACTCTGTGGGAGAGGAAGAGGGTGGGAAGATTTGGGAGAATGGCATTGAAACATGTAAAATATCATGTAAGAAACAAGTTGCCAGTCCAGGTTCAATGCACAATACTGGATGCTTGGGGCTAGTGCACTGGGACGACCCAGAGGGATGGTATGGGGAGGGAGGAGGGAGGAGGGAGGAGGGTTCAGGATGGGGAACACATGTATACCTGTGGCGGATTCATTTTGATATTTGGCAAAACTAATACAATTATGTAAAGTTTAAAAAAAAAAAAAAGACTATAGTATAATATCCAGCTAGTATACTGAAATGGACAGTCAAGATACAGACCCTTACCATCACAACAAGGACCCCTCATGGTTGCCCTTTTATAGCCACATTCACTTTCCTTTCCTTAATCCCCAGAAAACACTAATATGTTATCTATTTCTATACAGTTGAACCTTAAACAACACGGGGATTGGGGTGCTGACCCTCCAAAAACAGTGGAAAATCCATATATGCGACTTCTCGGGAGGTCCAATGTTTAAGACTCCATGTTTCCAGTGCAAGGAACACAGGTTCAATCCCTGTCAGGAAACTAAGATCCCACAGGCCACACGGTATGGCCAGAAAAAAAAATCCACATATAATTTTACAATTGGTCCTCCATGTCTAGTGTTCCACACCCCTGGGTTCAACCAACCAAGGATCATGTACAACTGTGGTACGTATTTATTGAAAAAAATCTGTATGAGTGGACCCTTGCAGTTTAAATCCATATTTGTTGTTGTTGTTCAGTCACTCAATTATGTCCAACTTTGCGACCCCATGAACTACAGCATGCCAGGCTTTTCTGTCCATCACCAACTCCTGGAGTTTGCTCAAACTCATCATGTCCATTGAGTTAATGATGCCATCCAACCATCTCATCCTCTGTTGTCACCCTCTCATCCTGCCTTCAATCTTTCCCAGCATCAGGGTCTTTTCCAATGAGTCAGTCTTTGCATCAGGTGGCCAAAGTATTGGAGTTTCAGCTTCAGCATCAGTCCTTCCAATGAATATTCAGGACTGATTTCCTTTAGGATGGACTGGTTTGATCTCCTTGCAGGCCAAGGGACTCTCAAGAGTCTTCTGCAACATCACAGTTCAAAAGCATCAATTCTTTGGCGCTCAGTTTTCTTTATGAGACTCGAACTCTCATATCCGTACATGACTACTGGAAAAACCATAGTTTTGTCTAGACAGACTTTTGTCAGCAAAGTAATTTCTCTGCTTTTTAATATGCTGTCTATTTGAGTCAACTGTAATTTTATCACCTCAAGAACATCCTATAAATGAGTAATGGCAACCCACTCCAGTGTTCTTGCCTGGAGAATCCCAGGGACGGGGCAGCCTAGCAGGCTGCCATCTATGGGGTCGCAGAGAGTCAGACACGACTGAAGCGACTTAGCAGCAGCAGCATAGTATGTGTCTATTTGGGACTAGTTTTTCATTCAGCATAATTCTCTGGAGATTCATTCATGTTGTGTGTTTCCATAGTTTGTTCCTTTTTTGCTGAGTAGTTTTCCATGGTATGCATGTACTAGTTTGTTTAACCATTTGCCCATTGAAGGATATCTGGATTCTTTCCAGTTTTTGGCTATTACAGATAAAGCTGCTGGAAACATTTGTATACAGTTTTTGAGTGAACACAAGTTTTAATTTCTCTGGGATAAATGCCAAGAGTGCAATCACTGGGTTATATGATAGTAGAAGCTGAAACTCCAATACTTTGGCCACCTGATGTGAAGAGCTGACTCATTTGAAAAGACCCTGATGCTGGGAAAGATTGAGGGCAGGAGGAGAAGGGGATGATAGAGGATGAGATGGTTGGATGGCATCACCGACTCAATGGACATGAGATTGGGTGAACTGCGGGAGTTAGTGATGGACAGGGAGGCCTGACGTGCTGCGGTTAATGGGGTCACAAAGAGTCGGACAGAACTGAGCGACTGAACTGAACCGAACTGATGATAGTTGCAAGTCTAGTTTTAAATGAAAGTGTTAACTGTTTTCAAGAGTAACTCCACCATTTTACATTCTCACTAGCAGTGTGTGAGTGATCCAGTTTTCCCCCATCTTCCCCAGCACTGGTTGGTGAGTCAGTCCCTCCCTGTACCTCCAGGGGTATGTGTGTATGTAATTTTAGCCATTCTGATGGGTGTCTAGTGATAGCTCATTGTGGTTTTAATTTGAATTGTCCTAATGGCATCTTTTTTCCTGGGCTTTCTTTATTTTGGCCATCTGTATACTCTTTGGTGAAATGTCTCTTCATGTCTCTTGCCCATTTTCTAATTGGATTACTTGCTTTCTTATTGTCAAGTTTTGAGTTTATATTCTCCAAATAGGGATCATTTATCAGATATGTGGCAAAGTTTGTAGCTTGTCTTTTTTTTCCTCTTAACAGGGTCTTTCACACAGTAAAATTTTAAATTTTGATTATGCTTGATAATGTTTATCAACTTTTCCTTATATGGAGCTTGCAATTGGTGTCAAGCCTAAGAACTTTTTGCCTAGTTTTAGATCCTGAAGATTTTTTTCCTATTTTTTTAAAAAAAAGTTTTTATAAATTTACATTTTCCATTTAAGTCTATGATCCACTTTGAGTTAATTTTTGTGTAAGAAATGAGACTTAGGTTGGAATTCATTTATTTGCCTATGGAAGTCCACTTGCTCCAGCACCATTTGTTGAAAAGCAAGTCTTTCCTTCACTGAATTGCTTTTACATCTTTGTTGAAAATCACTTGGGCACATTTTGTAGATCTGTATCTGAGTCTCCTGTTCCATTTTTCTGTGTGTCCCTTCACCAGCACTATATACTTTTGATTATTGTAGCTACATACCTTGAAGTTGAGTAAAATGATTCTTTTACAAAATAGTTTTAACTCTTCTGGTTCCTTTGCCTTTTCATATAAATTTTAGAATAATTTCACCTATATCTACAGAAAGTCTTGCTGGAATTTTTATAGGAATTATGTTAAACATTGGAGAAGGCAATGGCACCCCACTCCAGTACTCTTGCCTGGAGAGTCCCATGGACAGAGGAGCCTGGTGGGCTGCAGTCCATGGGGTCGCTAAGAGTTGGACACTACTGAGCGACTTCACTTTCACTTTTAACTTTCATGCATTGGAGAGGGAAATGACAACCCACTCCAGTGTTCTTGCCTGGAGAATCCCAGGGACGGGGGAGCCTGGTGGGCTGCCATCTTGGGTCGCACAGAGTTGGGCATGACTGAAGCGACTTAGCAGCAGCAGCAGCATGTTAAACATTGATATCAATTGGAGAGAACTGATATTTTTCTATGTTGAAACTTCCAGTCCATGAATATGGCATATCTCTATATATTTAGATTTTTTTTTGATCAGTGTTTTATAGTTTTCAGCACATAATTCCTATACTTGTTTTGTGAGATTTATGCCTAAGTTTATTTCATTTGTTGAGTAAGTATAAATTATGTATTTTTAATTTCAGCATCCACATGTTCACTGCTAGTATATAGAAATACAGTTGATTTTTGTATGTTTATCTTGTGTCCTGTGATCTTGTTACTTCCATTTTCCTATAGATTCCTTGGGATTTTCTATGTAGACAATCATGTCATTAATGAATAGAAAAATTTTATTCATTCCTTTCAGATCTGTATGTCTTTTATTTCTTCCTCTTCTACTGACTAGAACTTTCAGCACTATGTTAATTAGGAGTGGTGAGAGTGGACATCCTTACCTTGTTCTTGATCCTAGGAGGAAGCATTTGCTTATCTACCACTAAGTGTAATGTTTGCAATATGATTTTCATAGATAGTTTTTATAAAGTTGAGGAAGTTCCACTCTATATCTGCTTTTCTGGGAGTTTTTATTATGAATGTCTATTAAATTTTGTCAAGGTATTTTTCTATATCAATTGATAAGATTAAATAGACTCTCTTCTTTAGCTAGTTAGTATGGTAGATTACATTGATTGAATTTCAAATATTAAGCCAGGTTTGGGTCTCTGAAATAAACCTCACTTGCTTGTGATGCAGAATTATTTTTATAGATAGATAAATTCTATTTGGAAATATTTTGTTAAGGATTTCTGAATCTATTTTCTAGTTTTTTTTTTTTTTTCCCTACTGTCTGTCTGATTTTGGTACTAGGGTAATACTAACTTTATAAAATGAATTGAAAATGTTTGCTCCTATTTTGTGAAAGTGAGTGTGTAGAATTGGTCTTATTCTTCTTTAAACATTTGGTAGAATTCTTTAGTGCAGCCATCTGGGTAGGGAGATTTATTCCTTTCTTTTTGAATTTTAAAATTATGAATTCACTGTCTTTAATAGTAGTAGAGATATTCAACTTGCCTGTTGCATAATGGATGAGTTGTGAAAGTTTGTGTTTTTCTATTTACTGGTATATTTTTGCCTAAGTTGTCAAATTTATATGTGTAGAGTTATCCGTAGTATTCTTTTATTATCCTTTTGATATCTGCAGGGTCTGTAATCATATCTTTCATTCCTAAGTTGGTAATTTGTATGTTCTGTCTTTTTCTGTCTCTCTTGCTAGAACTTTGTTGATTTCACTGATCTTTTCAAGAACTAGCTCCTTGTTTCACTGATTCCTCTAACGATTTTCTGTTTTCAGTTTCATTGATTTTTACTCTTGTCCTTATTGCCTCCTCCTTCTTGCTTTGCCTTTATTTTCTCTTTTTCTAGGTCCTTGAGTTGAGAGCTTATTGTTTTGAGAATTTCCCTCTTTTTTAATGTATACATTTAAGTGCTATAAATTTCCCTCATAGCATTGTTTTAGATGTATACCACAAATTTTAATATGCTGTATGTATTTTCATGTTCATTCAGTGCAATTTACTTTTTAAATTTCCCTTGAGATTTTATCCTTAACTTATAGGTAATTCAGAGGCATCTTAATTTCTCAGTGTTTGGAGGTTATCTTTCTGTTATCAATATCTAGTTTGATTTCCTTGTGGTCAGAAAACACAATCTGTATGATTTCACTTCCTTTAAATTTGTTGAGATTTGTTTCTTGGTGTGTGATATGGAATATTTTGGTATATGTTCTGTGTGTGTGTTCAGTTGTGTTCAATTATTTGAGACCCTATGGACATACCCACCAGGTTCATCTATCCATGGGATTTCCCAGACAAGAATAGCAGAGTGTGTTACCATTTCCTTCTTCAGGGAATCTTCCCAACCAAGGGATTGAACCTGTATCTCTTGCATCTCCTGCATTGGCAGGCTGGTTCTTTACCAGCTGAGCTGGGGTAAAGCCCCAGTATGTTCTGCAGGCACTCGAAAAGAATGCATATTCTGCTGTTATTGGTTGGGTGATCCATAAATGTGATTTAGATCCTGTTGGTTGGTGGTGTTAAGTTCTTCACATCCTTGCTGATTTTCTTTCTAATGATGCTCTGGTCATTTTAAAATATCAACTTGCTGATACTACTCCTATTAAAAATGAATTTATTTTATTAACTGCTTATTATATGCCAAGCACTCTTGTCTTTTATAAACATTATATAATTGAATCCTCCCAATAACTGAGTGTGTCACATATTATGATTATGATTATGACTTGCCCACCAAGATCACACAGCTAGTAAATGGCAGAGCTGGCATTCCAACCCAGGGCTGTCTGACTACTACATGTGTTTATGTAACCTCTGTGCCATCTGCTGTTCTAGCAGGAACTTAAAAGGCTTGATAAGTTTTCTTCCAGTTCATGTTGAAGTAAGGATGCAAACATTACAGTGATGGCTACGGAGAAAGTCCCACCAGGTACGGCCGGCAGCCTCTAAGGTGCCAGATGGCCCCCAGTGATTCTCACTTCTTGGCACTTGTGCTCTTGTCTAATGCCCTCCCCTTGAATGCAGTCTGGACCTAGTGATCTATTCCATTGGACAGAATATGAAAAAGTGATAGGATATCACTTCTGAAATTAGGTTAAAAGAGACGTAGCTTCCATCTTGGGCTGCTCGCTCTTTCTCCGCCTCATCTTTTCTGAGGGTAGCCATGTGCTGGGTTGTGAGCTGTCCTGTGGTGATGCCCACGTGATGGGGAACTAATATCTCTGGCTCACAGCCAGTGAAGATGGAAGCTGCCAACAGTCACGTGACTGAGCTCTCAGATACAGATTCCCCACACAAGCCTGAGATGGCCCAATCTCCAGCTGACATCTTGACTTACCCGAGGCACTTGGCTAAGCTGCACCTGGATTGTGACCCACAGAAACTAGAAAGTAATCAATGTTTGCTGTTTTAAGCTGCTGAATTTGGGGAAAAGCACCAAAAAAGAGAGAGCAAAAGTTCAGTCACTCAGTCATGTCTGACTCTTTGCAACCCCATGGAGTGCAGCATGCCAGTCTTCCCTGCCCATTACCGACTCTCAAAGCTTACTCAAACTCATGTCCATCGAGTTGTTGATGCCATCCAACCATTTCATCCTTTGTCGTCCCCTTCGCCTCCTGCCTTCAATCTTTCACAGCATCAGGGTCTTTTCAAAAGAGTCAGTTCTTTGCATCAGGTAGCCCTAGTACTGGAGCTTCAGCTTCAGACTCAGTCCTTCCAATGAATATTCAGGACTGATTTCCTTTAGGATGGACTGGTTTGATTTCCTTGAAGTCCAAGGGACTCTCAAGAGTCTTCTCCAACACCACAGTTCAAAAGCATCAACTCTTTGGGACTCAATTTAGCTTGGGTTCTAGGGCTGCCATGTATGGCTATACATATTGCATACTGCAAAGTCCAGGTAGTACAATTCATATCCTTAGGAGATGAATTCCAAGTCATCTCCCAGAAATTTCTCATTATCATAACCACTGAATTCTCATTATCCCCATTTATTCACAGATAACTGAAGTATTATTGAGTGCCAGATGGTGTTCTAGGTGCTAGGGATTTGGCAATGAACAAGATAGGCTCTGCCCTCGGCACTGGGATAGGAAGAGACACAATTACCACATGGACATTAAGTTTAGGTGCTATAAAAAGGCTGCACATGTGACGGTGAGATTAAATGTTTGGAAGATATATTTTATGTTCTATAATAACACACAGGACCATGTGTGCATGTGTGCTAAATCGCTCCAGTTGTGTCTGACTCTGTGCTACCCTATGGGCTATAGCCCACCAGGCTCCTTTGTCCATGGGATTCTCCAGGCAAGAATACTGGAGTGGGTTGCCATGCCCTTCTCCAGGGGATCTTCCTGACCCAGGGATCGAATCCGTGTCTCTTATGTCTCTTGCATTGGCAGCTGGGTTCTTTACCACTAGCACCACCTGGGAAGGACCATAGTCTATAAACAATAGATGTTCTGTTCTTAACCATTTATTCCCTTTTCATTTTTGAAACTTGAGACAGTAGAAAATGTTATATGTATATAATGGATATTTATACAAGATGCTAGGGTTAACAGTTTGTTAGCTTTTGCATTTGTCCTACTGGATAAAATGGTGTTTTAAGAGAATATGAATTGCTGAATACACTGAGTGGGAATACTTTGAAAATTTTATTATTACATTATAAAATGGATACTTGTGTGGGCTTGGTAGTGGTGGAGAAGCAGATTTTACAAATTTAGTACAGCATTGACATTTGTGAGGCATATTTTCTAAGACTAGGGGAGTCTTCAAAATCACAAACTGCACTAGGTCACTTTCCCATAAAACATAGTGAAATATAACTGAAATATTTCACTATCTTGTATCATTAATGGTTTTCCATAAATAATTTTTAGGGTTATTTTCTGGCTTAGAACCTCCTTTCCTTAGACTTTTTCACTTTTATTACCTGTACTAGTAGTTTGTTTTCTTTTAGGAGTCTTTAAAAAAAACAAAACACTAAGAAGTTGAACTGAAAAAGAAAGTCATGAAAGTCATTACATTCTTGACAATAGAAAGATATCAGAACGTATTAAGATGTTAGCCCCTGAGGCTGACCCACTCTTAGGATAAGAACACATTCAATATACTAGCCTCATAAGGCTTATGGCTTAAATGAAGCCTCCAGAAAATGAGAAACCACTGTGAGTCACCAACCATTAGTCACTGAAAAGCACTGAAACAGCGAATGTTACATCCGCAAATGCTAAAGGTCTTTGGTGTCTAAATCACAGATCCATAGCAGGAGGGCATCTCCTTATTGCTATAGCATATGTGAGATCATTTTGAAGGAGAACAAAAGTCACGTAGAATTTTCCATGCTGAACATCACATGATAAAATGTTTTGGAACACCATACGTTGAATTTTTAGCGTTTTGTCATACATCAGCTCCTATGGTTGGTTCCTAATTTGTCATAAATTCATAAACACTCTGAATCTCAAGTTCTTTCTCTTTAATGAGGGTTGGTAATTCCAGTCTCCAAGGGCAGACGTGAAGATAATCTGAGCCAGGGTTTTGAGAGGCCTTCATAAACGTAAAAGCAACCCACAAAATTATGGTGTTATTTTCAGGTATCAATCGCTTCACATTCCCAGTTTTGTTCCTTGAGCAGAATAAAAACACTGGCTAGCTCAAATGGATACTGCATAAAGGGTTTAACTTACTTCTTTTACAAACCACTGACAGAAGGCAGGGCCAATCCATTCTCTTGCATGAATGCCACAGTCCATCCAGACAGCTCTTTTGTAAGCTCGTGATCTTCTGCCCAGCTGAAAACAAGAGTATTCATAGTTACCAAAGCAAGCTTTTATTTTTGGATTCACTGACCTGCATAATTTAATATGGTTTCAGCATAATACTTCACTAGAGTTGGGTTCATTAGGTAACCCATAAAAAAGACAAAGAGAGTTCCTATCGATTTCAGAAGTCCAGGCTTGTTTATGCAGAAACTGTAAATTTATTGCCTTAATTACAAATCAAAGGAGTGGAAAATACATAAGGCAAAGGCAGTTGGTTAAATAGGTGTGCTTCTCCATTTTAGGGCTTCCCAGGTGGTGCCAGTGGTAAAGAACTTGCTTGCCAATGCAAGAGATGTGAGAGATGCGGGTTCGATCCCTGGGTCGGGAAGATCCCCTGGAGGAGGGAATGGCAATCCATTCCAGTACTCTTGCTTGGAGAATCCCAAGGACAGTGGAGCCTGGAGGTCCCCAGTCCATAGGGTTGCAAAGAGTTGGACATGACTGAAGCGACTTAGCATGCACACATTCCATTTTAATATAGTATGTGGCGGTTAAGTAAGAAGCTGAATTTTTCCCTTCCTTTTCCTTGTCCTTGCCCTCTTTTTCTCAACTCCCCCTCCCCAGGCAAGGTAACAGAAATATTCCCAAGCAATATCTATTAAAGAAATAGCTATGTCTTGTAGGAAGACAAAGTCGAATTTTATTACAGTACATAAAGGAAACACAAAACAATTTGATTTGTAGAATCAAGCAATAAACTTTTCTTTATAATCTTGTTATATAAATTTCATCTATAACATGGTTTCTTACCCACTAATTAGTAGGTGGCTTTTGACATTGATGGGAGATCTAGTTTTCATTCATTCATTAATTCACTCAACTTATATTAACACTTCAAGAAATCCTTTTAAACATCAGATACGGTGCTTGGCCTTGGAGATTCTGAGATGAGAAGATGAGGAATTTATATGGTAGTGAAGAAGGCAGAAATACCAGCAATTCATCACTATAATGTGAATATGCAGGAGTTACTTTGGGGATATTGGGTGCTATGTGTCATTTGCCTGTGGAACAAACGAGGGCTTCTCAGGAGAGAAAGACTTTGAGTAGGAGAGTAAGACTTGAAACTTGCTTGGCAGACAAGTGAAAGAAGACATCTATCTCAAGCTTGGAAGAGAAGCTGAGCACACCATATTTGAACCACTGCTTCTAAGATCTGAGGAAAGAAGGGAGATGAAGCTGACACAGAGGCAAGAGACAGATGACATTCCTGGATATGACATACACATAAGGCTTCATCCTGTATTCTATGGGAGGGATGTGGGTGTGTGTGTATAGTTAGGTTAGAGGATGAGAGGATGGGGACTCATGAGGAAGTTCAGTCCTGAAGCCATGATTGTAATAGTCCAGGGAGAATAGATCCAGAAACAAGCCTAGGTCAACAGCAGTGAGGACAAGAGGAGAGGTTGTGATAAATCCAGAAGATAGAAGGGAAAAAAATATAGTCAGTTCTTCGTGTTCGATTTGAAGTGGTTAGAATAAGGAAGAGGAATTCGGGGTGGTTCATGTTTCCTGATCTGGAGCACAGTGGTGTCATCGTGAGTCTGAGGTGCTTTGGTGAGTGTCGAGATGAGGATGCCCAGCTCTAGAGAGCAGAGTCCACTGAACAGATAAGTCTGGAATGATAGCTGAAACCATGCGGTGGATGTGCTTCCGAGACAGCAGGTAGACAGAGAGCACAGCTGGGGAGAGAACCCTGGGGTCACCAGCACGTATAGAAAGGACAATGGAAGAGGATGCTCTGAGACGGGAAGAGAGCCAAGGAGAAGTCATGCAGAAGTTCTAGAGTCATCGTCGGGGCAAAGGTCAGGGAGTCCAGGGTCTGAATGGTTGGTGAGGAAGTAGAGACAGTGATGTAGGAAAATCTTTTAAGATGTTTGGCTGAGAAGGAATGGAGAGCTATAGGTGAGTAGCTGGAAGAGAATGCAGGCTCAAGGGCTGGGAGTGACGCACACCTTCTGACACATTTATATAGTTTTGCTTCTGTTCATTGTAAGCAGCACCAGCCCACAAATAATTTTGAAGGTCATTATTTTTGAAGTTCATCAGTCACTCTGAATAAGTTAGAAATAGTATTCTTTGGAATACTTAAATGGCAAAAATTAAATATGGCTCAAAAACTTAAGGGAAAAAATATTTTTTCTTAAATTAGTGGAAAAAAAGTGAAAGTGTTAGTCACTCAGTCATGCCTGACACCTTATAACCCCATGGACTGACAGCCCACCAGGCTCCTCTGTCTGTGGTATTATCCAGCCTGGATACTGGAATGAGTTGCCATTCCCTTCTCCAGGGTATCTTCTGCACCCAGGGATCAAACCCGGGTCTCTTGTTTGTAGGCAGATTCTTTACTATCTAAGCCACCAGTCTTAAATTACCAGATGATGTTAAATATGAGACACTATGAAATATCATTTTGCTTCTTTTCCTTATAAGTCAAAGCTGAAAAAGATGAATAGTAAATATTCAGTTGCTAATTTCTTATTTTTTTTACCTTTAAAACATAAAGAGATCTTCCCTCATACGATTTTCCAATAGAGAACATGTGAATGAGACCTGAATGTGTTTTATTCAAATGATGCATCCAATTTTGAATCTAAAAGCAAATAAATTAAAAACCATATTAGACTCACACAATTATGGAGCTTTTAATAAACAAAAGGTAACAGAAAGACAATAGGTCTTGGAACTCAAAAAGCATGTATGGAGTATAAAATTTAATGAAAAGCCAATTTTGTAGTCTTAATTTTCTTCAGGATACTAAAAATTACACTTTATTTTCTGCTCTCATATATAGCTGCTTTGTCTTCATATTGTTCCCTTTTTAAAGCATACCTTTCTACTACTATTTGTCATTAACATCTTAATGGCAAAATTTTACAGAAAGTTAATCAATGTATTCTGGATTCTGTTTAAAAATAAAAATTTATTTCTTTCATCTCCAAGTGTTTAAGAGGAAAAGAAAGAAGTAAGCTTCAGAAAAACCATCCCAACTATTGGAAAATGTTTAAGTCCTATACATTGTAATTTACCACTGAACAGAAGATGCTAAGAAAAAGGCATTATCTTTTGCATTTAAGATTTAGTCTATCCAGCCACACATCAGAGGGTATACCATGAATAATTTCCCCAGTAATAGCAATATACTGACACTGATCCATTCACACACATTTATCTGTCAGCAGGAAAAGGTATATTTGAGGTAGATAAATAAGGTATTTAGAAAGATGGGTAACAATTCTGACTTAAAAGCCCAATAGGAGAGGAAGGAAGTCACAAAAAAAGTGTCCCACTGTTTCAAGATGTGTACTGCTGCTGCTAAGTCACTTCAGTCGTGTCCGACTCTGTGTGATCCCAGAGACGGCAGCTACCAGGCTCCCCCGTCCCTGGGATTCTCCAGGCAAGAACACTGGAGTGGGTTGCCATTTCCTTCTCCAATGCATGAAAGTGAAAAGGAAGTCGCTCAGTCGTGCCCGACTCTTAGTGACCCCATGGACTGCAGCCTACCAGGCTCCTCCATCCATGGGATTTTCCAGGCAAAGTACTGTAAGAGTCTAAAAAAAAATTTGGAAAGTACTCATATTTTCCTTTTTTTTCTATCGCTGTTTAGTCTAATGAGCACATGAACACACATATATTTACGTATATGTATGTATGACTGAGTAACTCAACACACACAGGTATATGTACTTATCTATATTTATATATTTTAAAATTTTGACCTTTTTCTAGTGCATGTTAATAGCACTTTAATGTATCAAGTTATCTAAATCCTTTCCATTGCTGCTAACTCCAAGCTTCTAAAATGTATGTTAAAAACATAAAATATGTGCACGTAATTTTAAAAGTCATTATCAAGAGAACCAAACATTCTCTTAAGAATATAACAGGATCTCATTACTTCTATGACTGGCATTCCTTTGCTCAATTCAGAATTCAGGGGAAGAATGAAAAAATGTATGTACTCATTCATTTATTCATTCTGTCAACGACCCTCTATTTGGAAGTCTCTGCTTGACACTGGAGATACAGTGGTGAACAAGAAAGCAATGGCCAGCCCCCAGGGCCCTTGCAGCTTATTAGTAGAGGAAGGCATTAATCAAGTACTTAATCATAATTAAAAATTATGTTAGGTCTCACATCCATGTACTATGGGTGCAGGTAATATGCTGGGGCTGGGACAGGGAGTTCTGGCCCATCTGGGAGAGTAGAACCAGCTGTCTTCTTGCACAAACTGAGATTTGAAGGATAACTAGTTGTTGCCCAGATGTACAGCAGCAGCAATAGGATGGGTCCCTGTGTTTTCCAGATAAAATAAGTAACAACAAGCTAACAGGCTCTGAGGAGCCACACATGCCGTTTGGCTTTAGGGGGACTCAAATTTGCAGAGGGTATGGGGCCAACATCAAAATTTACTCCACTGCTCAGCCAAACCATTGCCCTCAAACTCTGGCTAGCTCTACATTCCATGGATTTCCAGTTAGGGTGTTTATTACTGTTATTAAAGTTGGCCCTCCATATCCTTGGATGCTGAACTGGTGGATACTGAGGGCTGACTGTACCATGCCTTTGTACACGAGGGACTTGAGTATCCACGATTCTGGAATCCACAGGGGGTCCTGCACCCAATGTCCTTTGGATACCAAGGGCTGACTATATAGCAGCATTACCACATTCTTCCATTGCACTTCTCCTGGCCATTGTAGGGGTGGGTTGGGTAAAGCACGTGAAATTAAAATTTTTTGCTACTTCTCGTATATACTTCTCATATAAAATGCTTAATGGAAGAGAACTGAGGTGCCTGGACATTGTAAGAGCTTAAGTATTCTTCACATAACTTCTGCCTGTGTCCCTATGCTTCTCCCCAGTCCTGAGACCTGAATGATAAAGAGGCACTTGAAAAAAAGCCACAAAAAGTCCTTTGATTACATACTTCTTCTAAGGAGTGATAAACTTCATAATTATATCCAGAGAGGGATCTTCGACTTCTCCAGGCTGGCAAACTGCTTCCCTTTTCCAGTACTTTCTGAAGATCTTCTATGAGGATCCTGGATTTGAAATGATAGACATGATTACAGTTAAATGGAGAAAATATAAAAATGAGTCAAAAGAAAACCAGGACTGACATTTCTAAAAATACCAAATGTGGGGAAGATGTTCTTTTTCAGAAAATAACAATTCTTAAATAAATGGTATAATGAATATTAAATGTAAAATTACAGAACAGATGTTCCCAAGTAATAATGATACTAATAATAACCACCATTGATGGAGTAGCTACAAGAATGGAATGATGGGAACACTTATATTTACTGGGCATCTACCAGGTGGGAGGCACTGTGCTGTGTATTTTATTGGGTTGGTCAAAAGGTTTGTTCGTGTTTTTCCATAACATCGTACAGAAAAACCTGAATGAACCTTTTGGCCATCCCAATACATACATCAACTGAGTTAATAAAACCTACCTCATATGGTTATTTCCACTTTGCAAATGGGGACACCAAACCTCAAAAGGGTTAAGAACTTGCCAATTGTCATTCTGCTAGTGATGCAAAGCCAGAATTTGAACTTGGAATGTGAACTCAAAACAGACTCAAGTCTAGTGCAACATTTTGAAAAATGAAGCGAGACAAGCTCCTCCACTCCCTTGCCGCAGCCTCCTTTTCAGCTGTTTCTATGTTTCTGTGCCATTTGTCACTGAAAGACTTTCCTTATGTCATTACCTAGCACACTTGACCCAGAGCTCAGAAAAGGGAAAGAAGAAGCTGCCAGCTTCAAGAGGAAACAGAAGAAACAACCAGAGTCAGAAAAAGCTACTTTTACTGCCTGACAGTATCAAGGATGCCAAGAGAAGACAAGTTCAGGTAAGCAAAGCGAATGCACTTGGGAACTGAAGGCTGTGGCGAGGGTCGGGGATTCCAGGGTCCCTGAAATGTGTGGAATAGCTCCAGCTGCAGTCATTGATATCCTTGATGAGATGTCCGAGCTAGATATGGCTCGTTCCCCCAGTGCTCACTCACCTCCACCAACTAGAGCACCATGAAGTAACAAGGTGCTCATTTATTTACTTAAAGATGTTAAAGAGCCTCTCACTGATTTTCCTGGGCTGGACAGGTAGCTAAAAAAAAAAAAGAAAACCAAAAACTTTGCTTTCTTATTTTATATTCCAAAGAACTTGTTGCTTGGTGGTTTCAGGGCTATTAAAGCAATATATAATGGCATCTTTAAATGACTTTCAAAGCTGACCCATGAAAGCCACTTTATTCAAGAAATTCAAGACAATTTTTTGGTCTACAAAAGAAGTAGATTTACTTAGGGTCATGCTGGGTGTAGGACATTCCTTTTGATTTACTCATTCGTTATTTACTGAGGACGCACTGTGGACAAAGCATTTAATCGGGAATTTATCATCAGCTTACTGTCCTTTTGGTTTCAATGTTTGACTTCAGAAACATCAAAAATTAAGGTAAGGTGGCATGGCACAGAATTGGTAAACTTGTTTGGTAGCTGCTTGCTGGGGCTCAAAATATGAGTGGAGTTTAAATTGTCAGTCTGAACATGATCTGTATTAGTTCTTTCTTTCTTCCCTCAAGGAAACAAATTATAGATGAAAGTAGCTTTGCATGGGTAAAGAATTTTACAGTATTGCCAGTGTGGCCGTAAAGAACCAAATGAACGTCTTTGTCAATGTCCAGTCTTCTTGTGTTGTGAGCGAATCTGGGGTGGTCAAGAAAAATGCAAGTTTGATTACAGCTGAGATGGTTATAAACTATCAACAAATTCCAGTTACTGCAGGCAATCTTTAGCTATGATTCCCTTACCAGTACCATCTATCCATTTCTCCTGGATACTTCTATCTCTTTCAGGAAACTAAGCGGGGGACGTTGGGGGTGGATAGTAAATAGATTTGTCAAACCCAGCAAACTACAGAAGAATCTCTGTGAAGTTTCAATTTAAAAACATAAGACACACAAACACACACAAGTTTTCAAAGGTATAAAGACCTTTACAGAATGTTTACAAAACGAAGCTCTAGTGTACTGTTTTTGTATTATTTCCAAAGTGGGCAGACTTTTAAAACATAAACAAGCACAGATAATTTGTTTCCCCTTAAGGCAAGAGTGGGCTTCCCAGGTGGCTCAGTGGTAAAGAACCTACCTACCCATGCAGGATATGCAAGAGATGCCAGTTCAATCCCTGGGTCTGGAAGGTCCCCTGGAGAAGGAAATGGCAACCCACTCCAGTATTCTTGTCTGGAGAATCCCATGGACAGAGGACCCTGATGGGCTACAGTTCATGGGATTGCAAAGATCAGACACGACTGAAGCGACTGAGCAGGCACAAGGTCATTCTTCATATTCATCCCCAGAAAATTTCTGAAGTTCTGATGCTGGTCCATCTGTTTGTTTGGCATTGTACCCCTTCAAAAGCTAATATTTTCCCAGGAGTTTCAGTATGAAAAATCATGCTTCTGAATGAATTCTTTATCATTATCAGTCGATAAATGACTTAACATATTGTTAATAATATAATGAAATCCCCATTCAGAGAATAATCAGAATAGTTCTAATTGATAATTGCTCCTATACAAGATTTACTGTAATATTTTCTAACTAGTGTTGTAACCAAAGTAAGAAAATTATGAAGTTTTTCAGTTTGAGGTTGTGGAATCAATCTAGTTGAGCATTAACTTCTTTGATGAATCAACACTTAAGCTCTCAGTCTTGTTTTAAAATTTCCAGGTGCCCTCAATTGAGCTGGTCTTTGGAGCTCTGCTATCTATCCATTCATTTAGGCCAGTGATTCTCAAGATAGGCTGCTTTAAAAATCACCCACGAGCTTTTAAAAAATATGCCACACTGAGCCCTACTTACACAAGAATCTCTGTGTAAAGGTATCAGGCCTTTATGAAAAGCTCACAAGGTGATTTTAATACATAGTTGAGCTCAAATTTAGGCTAACAATCTGGAAACCAGTAATTTAGGCTAATTAATCTGGAAACTGACTGCTCTCAGTCTTCTCAGTTTCCACATTAAATAAAAATGGAAGAAAGCATTAGAATATGACTGGTCCGTGCATCCTCTTTGCTCCTGAGTGTCCGTGCTGGGTGTGGTCAACAGCATCTATTGTAGCTATGGTTCTGGGTACGAATTTGTGAACCCTGCCAAGAGAGGAAGTTACGAATAGGGCAGAGGCCATCTCTTGCTGGTGTGACCATGTTGAGGTGGCAGAAACATGACTGTTTAGAGGTTGTCAGGTGTCTGGACTCAGAACTCTGGGGTCCAGTCACCAGCTTCTTGACTTGAGAGGCAATTATGGTCACAAGAGTGGGAGCAGTTGTAGCCTGGGAACAGCTTCCTGACTGCCGCGCTGTCACACCAGGTCTGGCCCCATTTTTCTTGTCAAAGTGGCCAATGGAAACCAGCAGATTGACGAGAGGCCCATGAAATGGGGTCCAAATGGCTTTTTTTTTTTTTTAAAAAAAAACAGCTGTAGTTTCTTAGTTTCCTTATGGCTGATTACTCTTTCTACTCTAATCACGTGTGTGCTCAGCTGTGTCTGATTCTTTGCTACCCCATGGACTGTAGCCCTCCAGGGTCCTCTGTCCATGGAATTCTCCAGGCAAGAATACTGGAGTGGATTGCCATTTCCTTCTCCAGGGGATCTTCCTGACCTAGGGATCGAACCCACGTCTCTTGCATCCTTGCATTGGCAGGCAGATTCTTTACCACTGTGCCACCTGGGAAGCCCCAGTGTATAGCATATACTTCCTTAAAAAGTCAATGAACATGCCAAAGTGTACTGTTTCAAGCTTTTTTAATATGATTATATTTTCATTGAGTTGTTTTCCTTTTGAAATAGTCAAAAAATTTTTTTCTAGATCTATTAAGAACTATATATAAGTGATATTATCACTTAGTACAAAATCACCTTCCCAAAGCTTCTAGGGTGGACAAGGGAGTGTGTGTCAAACTTTGAAATTCCATTACCATTTTTTTTAAAGGTATTCAATTTAAAAAATTATTGAAATTTTTTTGTGGCAAAAGGAATCATTTCCTAGGTCATGTTGTTAAGAGGGGTTGATCACCCAGGGGCCAGACACATAAGGCCACATTATCTCTGCTATAAAGATGAGTATATCTATACATTATGTATAGTTGTACAGAGTAAATTATAATCTTTGGAAAATATCCCAGGCTACAATAATATAACTCAATTAGAATGATCTATACCTACCAGCCCTGGGGAATTTAATTGACCTATGTATTATTATCTTCATGCCAACAAAATGAATAATTCTAAATGATTGCTCTCCAGGAGGAGACCACTGGTTTAAAACTCTCATTTTTTAAAACTCTATTCTCTGTGGTATAAAGGGTATATTTTATTCTATAGCAGTTCCACATGACCTATGTTGAATGGAAATAGAGACTTGTTAAAATAACTGGTATATTCTTTTCTTCCAAATAATAATTAATGAGGCATTTGAGTTTTTTATTGAGGACCTATAGAAATAAGCTCTTCCCTGCTAGGCATTCAGAGAATCAAAGCCTGCCTTCAGAGCTACAGCAGTGATTAAAATGTGTTCAATGTGAACAATGGTTTTATGCATAGCTGTGACTCTGCCCTGTTATGGAGGCACAGATAAAATACCTTTCTGCAAAAAGCCCATCAGTACTTTCATAAAGCTGTGCCTATCGCTCTGAGAGCCAAATATCTCTGGGGCCAGGGAAGGATGTTACTGCCCCATTGAACCCTCTGTGCCAGGCTTTCACAGAGACTAGAGCTCTCTCCCTTGACTGAGAGAGCCTTGAACCCTTCCTGGGCCTCACCGGGGATCTCTGTGCCAGTTCTGGCAGTAAAAACACTAGCTTAAAAGTTGGAGTAGTTGAGAGGCTGCATGTGCTCAGTCATGTCTGGCTCTCTGCGACCTCATGGACTGTAGCTGGCTGGGCTCCTCTGTCCATGGGATCTTCCAGGCAAGAATACTGGAGTGGGTTGCCATTTCCTTCTCCAGGTGATCTTCCTGACCCAGAGATCGAACCTGCATCTTTTGTGTCTCCTGCACTGGCAGGCGGGTTCTTTACCACTGGCAGCACCTGGTTAGTCATTTACAATTGTGGCCAAAATCATAGGGTTCCAAACCAAGAGCAAGTCACTCCTTCCCATCTCACTCATTCACTAGCCTGCATTTCTCCCCCCAGATTTTGCACTTTCTCTCCATCTCTTCCTCCCATCCTTTGCTTTTGTGCCCTCTGGAATTCTCTTTGATTGTAAATAAAATTCCTACATTCTCCAATCTCTTTAGAGAACTCCCTCTTCTCATATTCTTGCACCAGCAGAAACTGGACTCTTTCAAGGACACAGACTCTTCGGTGACTTTCTCTTCTACTTTGTCAGCATCCTCCTGGGTACCATTGGTACTGCTCCATTAACCTTCTAACTTCCAGGAAAAGTTCATCCTCCCTTCAGCATTGTGTCATTCCTGGTTGCTTACCTCTAACTCCTGGCTCCTCCCTGCTACTTCCTGTCTCAGGAATACATTCTCTTTCCCCACCTCTAATCTTGCCATCAGCCAAGGAAATTCAAGATTGCTGAGATGGCTTTATGGTGATTAACCTCACTCTGTCTTGACTGCATCAGCCTCAATGCTCTCCATTCCACTTCAGCCATCTCCTTCATTGCTCCCCCTATAATCCTGTCACCAGTCACAAGTATTCTACTCCAGAACTCTTAATGTCCAGCAGCCTACACTTTATCAAAATGCATTTTGTTCTAACTTGTTGCCCTCAGTCACACTAAACCTGTTTTCACTGTAAATATCTTAAGGCCCTGATTCTTCCATTCTGTCCCATCATTAAAAAAATTTTTTTTTAATTGGAATATAGTTACTTTACAAAGTTGTTGGTTTCTGCTGTACAGCAAAGTGAATCAGTTAAACATATATCCACTTTTCAGATTCTTTTCCCATTTAGGTCATTACAGAGTATTGAGTAGAGTGCCCTGTGCTCTACAGTTAGATATTAAACAACAACAAAGGACCTAAGTCATGTCCAATACTTCTTTGACCCCATGGACTGTAGCCCTCCAGGCTCGTCTGTCCATGAGACTTCCCAGGCAAGAATACTGGAGTGGGTTGCCATTTCCTTTTCCATGGGATCTTCCTGACCCAGTGATTGAACCTGCATCCCCTGCATTGGTAGGCAGATTCTTTACCACTGAGTCATCAGGGAAGCCCCACAGTAGGTCCTAGTTTATTTAGTTAATTAGTCAGCTAGTTTATTTATAGTACTGTGTATGTGTCATTTGCTATGGAGAACAATATGGAGGATCCTTAAAAAACTAATAGAGTTACCGTATGTCCAGCAATCCCATACCTGGACATATATCTGAAGAAACCATAATTCAAAAAATAACATGCACCCCAGTGTTCCATCATTCTTCCTAGATCCTCCTCTAATCTAGACTATCCAGATTAGACCCCTCAGATGAATACTTGAGCTAGCATCTCACTAGAAACCTTAACTTCCTTATCACCTTGAGCTTTTTGTGGTTCTAACCAACAAAACGTCAACTCTGTATCAGTGCTACAATCTTTCTTCTCTGCAACAACCACTTTTATTGGTTCCTACCCCCATTTCTTTATTCTAAGTGATAAGTTTTGCTTCTCAGTTCATCCAGAAAACTGGGCTATTAGTTATGATCTCTTGCCCTGTTTCCCTGGTGACTCAAATGGAAAGAATCCACCTGCAATGCACAAGGCCTGGGTTCGATCCTCGAGTGAGGAAGATCCTCTGAAGAAGGAAATGACTACCCCTGCAGTATTCTCGCCTGGAGAATTCTGTGGACGGAGGAGCCAGGCGAGCTAGTCCACAGGGTCACAAGAGTCAGACACGACTGAGCCACTAGCACCACTACTACGACGACTACTATCTCTTTAACCTGTTGACTCTCTTCTCCACAATCTTAACTAGACCCACACTTACCTCTTTGGTCTTATAGGATAAAGTACTTTTCCTACCGTTTAAAACTACTCCCTCACCTGTGCATTCTGTCTTTCATCATCAATTGCCTCCTTCCCTGCTGGTCACAGCACTTTCAGCCCCCTACCCACACTCCAAATCTCAGGCAGTCACTGAATTAGCATCTTCCTCACCTCTGCCCTCTCCCTATTGTAACTTCTAAGAGTCACAGAATAGTCTGCTCTGCTGCTGTGTTCTCACCTCCTGTTCACTTCTCTGTCTTCTGCTCCTGACACTCTAATCCTACCATTAGGGTTACCAGTGAAACTTCCATTGCCAAATTTGAAGGTAACTGATCAGTCCTTTTCTTGCAGATCACTGTGGCACTGGGCACCACTGACATCCCTTATCTCAGAAGATTTTGTTTCTTATTTGATGATTGGGACTATCTTCCAGCTGTTTCACACTCACTGCTTAACTAATACTGTAAAAAAAACTCAAAGTATTCAAATCTATCCACTTGGTCACCAAAGACAGAAGACTTGGAATCACCCAAGAGTTCTTCCTCTTCCATCTACATCCCAATAAATGTAGAGTCCAGGTGGTTTTGCTTCTGAAATATTTTTTGGAATTCTCTTTTGATCCCACCACTCTGGTCCTGACTCACAGTCCTCATACTCTCACTTGGATTGCTGCTGTGGTCTCCTCCTACCCCACCACCCAGTTACACGTGGCTCCCTTGCTCACATCCTACGATTGTGCAGCGTCACCCATAAGATGAGGTCTGAGTTCCTAACTCTGAACAGCAGCTTCCCACAACCTGGCCCCTCGCCCTACCTCTCAGGCACCTTTTCTTCCTACTCCCTGACCTGCACTCACTGTGTTGCTTCTCGCCTTTGCTTGCATTTTCCCCTCTGCCTTCAAGGTCCCAAGTCTCACCCTTTGTCCATCCGATGCAGCTCCTGCAGAGTCTGGCTTTTGTCTGCCCACATCCACCTTCTAGGCGTGGATAAACTACTCTCCTCTTCCCACACAGTAAAACCCTCGCATGTGTACACTGATTACTTAGGTGAATGATAGAGAAGTGTGATTGCTCCCCCTCCACCATTACACTAAGAAAGAAGCTCATGGCTGGTAAATAGAACTGTTCCACATCCATGTTGCCTTCCCCAACATGAAAAACAGAACCTGAAACCCTATTGTTGGCACTTAACACATAACCTAAATACAGTTGCCATTCAGTTCAATTGGGTATAAATGAATTAAGCAATGAAAAAGCACGCTTACTTGTACTGGATGTTGGCTTCCTGCAGGAAGGTTAACAGGGCTCGGGAGCCATTGTGGGGAACGTGGACATCGGTAACTGTTCCCTGTGATATCTGGGAGACACCTCCGGGCTGCCACAGGTCCACCTGTAGTGCAGGAACCAACCTATAATTCACAGTCAATGTCGGTGGGGAAAGATCCACGTCACAGTGTCAAACACATCATCTTGTTGGCTTACAGCAATACCAAAGCCATTTTAGAATTAGACTCAAGGCTTTCATCATCAGGGTCGAATTCTCAGTTGATTCTGAATTTAGTGTCCAAATGATATCACATCCATATAGAATCTGATCATAATTTACAAGTAATAAATACCAATCTATTAGTCATAAGATAAAAATGAGATAAACTAGTTTTAAGTATGACTTTGATATTGTTTAAAATTATTTACTGCACTAATATTTGTATAATAGCAAGAAAGAGGAATACATAGATGACCCTTCATCTTACTATAAAGCAGACTGTGGTCCCTTGACAACATTCGGTATCTTTAAATGGAGTGCTCTCCTAATGCTGCCTCCTCCCATGATGCAAGTTTGTTCACCGATTCATACTCAGCTTTCACATGCCAATAGAAACATCCCTTTCTCAGGTATGGTGGGTACTTGTCAGCCAGGGCAGGGCTCCTTGTCACAGTTCTTAGAGAATCTCGTGTGTCTTTCATCATGTGTGTCTCTTCCCAGAATGTAAGCTCCATGAGGGCAACAGATTTGTCTGCTTAGTTACCAACCCATTCCAAGTGCCTGGCATGATGCCTTGTGCATCTTAGCAACTCAGTCATCATTTGCTGCATAAGTGCAGACCCTGCAGGGTAACTGACCACGTGTTCATCACTCATTCAGTGTTTTGCCGGAAAGCAAAAGATCACTGTTTGGCTTACAGTAGAGTCTGTGGTACCCTGTCTAGTGCTCCATGCCTAGTGGGAGCTGCTCATTCATTGAAAGACTGAATTGGACTCAGCTGGGATGGAGGAGAGCCTCATTGCTATACAAGCCAAGAGCTGCACTTTCAGTAAGGCACAGTTTGTCTTTACAGGTCATGTCCATGTCTTCTGTTTGGGACTCCCTCTTCCTGCATTTCTGGTCTTGATCTGTTGCAGGATCATGCAACCCTCAGTTGTGTCTTTGTGACCCCATGGACTGTAGCCCACCAGGCTCCTCCATCCATGAAATTCTCCAGGCAAGAATACTAGAGCAGGTTGCTATTTCCTTCTCTAGGGGATCTTCCCAACCCAGGGACTGAACCCAGGTCTCCTGCATTGCAGGCAGATTTTTTACCCTCTGAGCTACCAGGGAAGCCCCCTGAAACAGAGGCATTTATTTTGGGGACAAAAAGAGTTTACCTGTTTTCTTTCAGGCAGCTGCCTCCTCCACTAACTTGCAAGGGCAAGTCTAATGCAGCTAACGTGCTAGTCCAACAAGCATAGGACGACAGAAGTGTGGGGCTGGGAGGGATGCTGAGAGGTCATTTGATCCATCTGCCAGCCCTTGGGCAAGGATATGTCAGGCCTGGACCAGACTGTCCCCAATTGATGCATCTAAACCACATCTTTTATGTTTCCCAAAGATGAGAGTCGACACTATCCTGATTTAACTCATATCCACATTTAACCAGATTTTCAGACATTTTCTTAATCCCTACACTGAAGCACACTTTTTTTTTTCCTTGTTCTGTTCTTCAGTGGGGAATGACTGGTTTCTTGCTTTTGTGAGACAAAGTACCTTTCTGTCTTCCACTTTTCTTTATATGTTAAGACTTTCTAATCCTTTAATCATCTTTGCCTCTAAACCCATTACAGAGAGAGATCTTGCTATTAAGGTGTATCACCTAATACCTGTGGAGATGAGGAAATAGTGCTGTATTTAGAGGGTGGAGAGCCACAGGAACCTGAAATATCTGAATAACCACTCTGGTGATGAGTCTGTGAGTGCTGTTTTCTGGGGCATATGCTAAAATAAGAATCCTCACTCCACAGAAGAGCGTAGCTTCTCCATAGGAAAATTCCATGGAAGAAACGTCCCCTACTGCCTGACCTGGAGAAGCCTTCCTAGGAAACGTCACCAGAAAGCAGTTGGTCTAAAACAAACCAACAAAAAAGAATCTGCAAAAATCAGGAAGTGTATTTTGTTTTGGTATTAGTAAACTAAAATGAATTACCAGACTTTTCTCCAGTAATGTTTTAGGGAAAAGGTACTTGGGTAAGTAACATGGATATTTCAGTCTTGGGTGGCAGGCTGATGCCTACACTAAGATGTGGGAGACTCCTATGTCTAAGTTATAGTAATACCCCTGTAATACTCACATGAGCTTTGTAAAGTGCCACCCACCTTATAGGTAGTTCTAATCTTTTCTATAAGACCTTGGGAAACGAGTTGATTGTACATTTCATGAACAAGAAGACTCAGGTTCAGAGAGGCAGAGTCCTTTCCCAAGGATGCAGGGCTACTGAATGGTATTATAGAATGTGTTTAACTCCAGTACCATCATTTACTGACTGGGTAAGTATCTCCAGGATTTTCTGCAAATATCCCAGAACTAGAAACAACTTCCAGTTTCCTGCCTTAGTGTTCAAGAGGATCTGCTTGGTGGCTTTCACATCCTGGTCTTTACCATTAAGGGCTTTTTGCCCTATGAATTCTATATGCAGGTATTTCAAAGTTCAAATCAGCCCACTGTGGGCAGGTTACCATCAGTCATTTCCTTAGGGCCTGATCCCATCTGGATGAAGTGATGAACCGGCTCTGAGCAGAAAAGCTGGGTGACCCTGGATACTGACCACAACCTAGAATCAGCAGCCTGGTCAGGATGGCCTAAGGCTGTTTGCAGACCAGCTGCCTCGGGTCTTTACTGCCATGGCCAACTGATATTCCAGGAAAGGATGCTCCTCTGCAGAGTCTCTCACCTTGGAACTGGGTGGGTGTTCCCACACATTCCTTTCCTTCTATGACCACCAGTCGTAGCCAGATCTGTTTAAGAGGTGGAGGAACTTTAAAGTAAAAGTTCACAGCATGGACTTGGGAATCCAACGACTCTAGGCTGGAATGCTAGTGCTGGCAGCACGGGCTGTGTGACTTTGGATGAGGTTTTAACATTTCTGGGGGCTCCCCTCATAGTTCAGTTGGTAAAGAATCCGCTTGCAATGCAGGAGATCTGGGTTCAATCCCTGGGTTGGGAAGATCCCCTGGAGAAGGGAAAGACTACCCACTCCAGTATTCTGGCCTGGAGAATTCCATGGACTGAATAGTCCATGGGGTCGCAAAGAGTTGGACACTACTGAGTGGCTTTCACTTTCACATAACATTTCTGAATCTTAGTTTCCTCATCCAGTCTGTGAAGGTAAATCTAAAACCTACTCACAGGTTTTTTTTTTGTAACATTAACTGGAACAATAGAAGTAAAATACATAGCAGAGAGCCTGTCATAGTGACAGCTTGAAAACCCTTAACTACTTGTTGTTATTGTTACTTGAAAAGTACCTGGGTGGCCAACATGGTGGAGTAAGAGACCCTGCTTCACACAAGGGCACAGCAAAATTACAACAATTTATAGGGCAGCTATCAATGAAAATGACAGGAAATGCAGGAAAGAGTTTCTATAAGGAAAGGTATAGGAAGGAACCACAGTGAGACAGTAGGATGGATGGAGATGCTGTATAGTCACGACCACACCCCTGGGTAGGTGACCCACAAGCAGGAGGATAATCACAACTGCAGGAGTTCTTCCCAAGGAACAAGGGATCTGAGCCTCACTTTGGGCTCCTGCAAAGGAAACTGAGCCCCCAGAATGTCTGGCTTTGAAGGCCAGTGTAATGGGGACTCTCCCTGGGGACGCAGATACTGGTGGCAGGCCTTTGGAGGACCTCATGGCGCCATGAGGACACGGCTGCTCGCAGACTCTTCCCTCTAGCTTATCAGTGCAGGGTGCTTGCCTGCCCACGATGTAAGCCGTCCAGTGAGCTGAGGCAGGGCCGTAGCCCTGAAAGCAAATGCTTTAAAAAAGGAACAGTTAGAGAATAAAAAAGAGCAGAAACTTATAATCCAATATAATCTTAGAAAAAAGTTTAGAAAATTTCCCAGAATGTAGAGCAAAATAGTAAAAAGATAGAAAATAGAGAAAATACAGGAAAATATATCATATGCCCAACATCTGGTGAATTAAGAGCATAAAGACAGATTAGAGAAGAAAGGAGAACTCAGATCAATATATAAGGATTTTTAGAATACCAGGAATAAAGACAAGATCCTAAAAGTTTTTAGACAGTGTATGCTAATGACCCTGCTCCCAGTGCTAGGAGACCTGGGTTTGACCTTGGGATGGGAAAACCCTCTGGAGAAGGAAGTAGCTACCCACTAAAGTATTTGAAGAAAAGTTCTGACCAACCTAGACAGAATATTAAAAAGCAGAGACATTACTTTGCTAACAGAGGTCCATCTAGTCAAAGTTATGTTTATTCCAGTAGTCATGTATGGATGTGAGAGTTGGACCATAAAGAAAGCTGAGCACTGAAGAATTGATGCTTTTGAACTGTGATGTTGGAGAAGACTCTTGAGAGTCCCTTGGATAGCAAGGAGATCCAACCAGTCCATTCTAAAAGAGATCAGTCCTGAATATTCACTGGAAGGACTGATGCTAAAGCTGAAGCTCCAATACTTTGGCCACCTGATGCAAAGAACTAACTCATTTGAAAAGACCCTAATGCTGGGAAAGATTGAAGGCAGGAGGAGAAGGGGATGACAGAAGATGAGATGGTTGGATGGCATCACCAACTCGATGGACATGAGTTTGAGCAAGCTCTTGGAGTTGGTGATGGATAGGAAAGCCTGGCGTGCTGCAGTCCATGGGTTGCAAAGAGTTGGATATGACTGAGCAACTGAACTGAAAGTATTCTTGCCTAGAGAATTCCATGGACAGAGGAGCCTGGCAGGCTACAGTCCATGGGGTCACAAAGAGTTGGACACAACCGAGCAACTAACATTTTCATGCTAATGACCAACTTGCCATGGGATTTACTTTTCCAGCAATAAAGAGAGCTAGAAAACCTTAACACTCTTCTGCTGCAAGATAGCTAGAAAAAGCTGAATAAAATATAGCTACCATTCCTTCTAAAGTAGAGCGAAATGTAAAGCAAAATTCCCAGGAGCCTAAAATAAAGAAGAAAATGCCATTTAGAGCTGTGTGTACGTGAGCTGTGATGGTATCAGAATTGTGGGAATCTGTCACAACCACATGGGGAATCAGGCTGAGATCTGGGGTCCAAAGTTCAGAGCTGGAACCAAGCTTCTAGTATAAAACTAGACCTTCAAAGGACAATAGCCTCGGTTAAAGAGTAGGAATTAACAACTACACACCAGTAAGATTTGATAAGAAGGTACTTTGTAGTTATAAATGCAAGACTTCTCCAGACAAAGATGTACCCTCAAGTCAGGCCATGCAGAATTCTTTCATCTGAAACTTTGCTGAAGAAGAGTTCATGAGAAAAAATATGTAGAACACATGATCAAGGTATCTACTATAAGTAAAAGCCAACATATCCAACTCATAGCTAGAATGCTCAACTCGAGATCTTCATAGGGTCTGGCCATAAAAGACTGGCTAGAGGAAGTTCCTGAGAAGGAAAGGAAATGAAAGATACTTTGATGGGGTTATCAATTCCATATAGATGAAATATTTCAGACAAACAGGAGAAAGGTAAAGGAGTTCTGAGGGAAGTACAATGTCTGCAAGGCAGAAAAACACAGAAAAAGCATCAGGAAAAAATAGTTTCAAGAAAAAAATAAGACAACATGTCAGTAAATATAGTTAATTAAAAAGGATTACATTCTCCAGCTTAAAAGAGCCTGAATATTGAATAATAAGAAGTATTCTCCTAAGTACTGGTTACAAAAGACATAAAATAGAAACAGTGAAAACTAGCTCAGTTGGTAAAGAATCTGACTGCAATGCAGAAGACATGGGTTTGGTTCCTGAATCGGGAAGATCCCGTGGAGAAGGAAATGGCAACCCACTCCAGTATTCTTGCCTGGAGAATCCCACGGACAGAGGAACCTTGCGGGCTACAGTCCATGAGGTTGCAAGAGTCGGACACGACTGAGTGACTTTCACTTCACTCACTATACAAATACTAAAGGAAAAAAGCTAGTATAACTATATTAATAGCAAAACATTTAGGGCAAAACCATTTTGGGGGGATAATATATTAATATATATATACATATCACTATATATAATGTAGAAATATAAAAATATCTTTATACATATGTATGTACATATGTACATCCATATATACTAATAAAATTCTCAGTTTACTGGAAGACATAAATGCTACTAATCTGAATGCATTCAATTAAACAGCATCAAAATATGTATCGCAAAAATGGATATCATAAGGATTTTAAATTAAAAATCTTATATCTCAGTAACCAAAAGATCAGACTTGCTTCGCAAGCACACTTAGAATTTTTATGAAAATTAACTCAATACCAGGCTACAAAATAAGTTTCAACAAATGTCAGAGACTTCATGTCAAACAAATGTTCTCTGATTACAGTGTAATTAAATTTAGAAATCAGTGACAAAATATATCTACATTTAGAAATTGAGAAAACAGACTTTAAATAACTTGTGGGTTAAGAAAGACACTGTAGTAAAGTTGCAACCAAATCAAAACTAAATAGGACATTTCTAAGAAATTTATAACCGTAAATGATCCTGTTGCAGAAGAATAAAGATGAGAAATTGATGTGTCTTACGTCTAAATCAAAACTTAAAAAAAGAACAATAGTATAAACTACAAAAGAATAGAATACAGGGCATTAGAAAAAAAGAGCATACATTAGTGAAAAGGAAAAAAAAAAAAAAAAGTAATGGTGAGGCTCACCAAAACCAAAGTTGGTCTTTGAAACATATTTCAAATAGAAAACTTGTTAGCACAATTGCTTAAGAGCAAAAGAATGAAGGTTCAGGTGACCAATATTATTAACAGTGATGAGACAGTCATAGCCTGAGAAAAAGAATGATAAGCCAATTTTATTTATAAACATAGGTGCCAACCCTAGAAATGTATGTTAGCAAACTATAGAAAAAGGTATTAATGTCATGACTGAATGCAATTAGTTTATCTTTAGTGTATTTCCTTATGTCAATGGTAATATATTAAAGAAACTATATGAGCATATCAATATACTCAGGAAGATAACTTTTCAAAGTCCTATGTCTATTAATTATAAAATATATATATAGAAATTAATACTGAAAAGTATACTTCCTTAGTCTATTAAATACTATCTACCAAAAATATACAGCAGGCACTTGCATACAGGAGTAGCATTAGAAGCATTCATTTTAAAGTCAGAAACAAAGTAAATGTACATTAATGCCAATTCCACAGATTTTCATACTGAGGCAGAAGTATATTCTTCACAGCCAGCAGAAGAATAAAGAAAAAAAGGCTAAGAGCTAGAAGGGAAGAAATAAGACTGTCATTATTTACAAATCACTGTGTACAGAGAAGGCAAGGGAGTCAACACAGGTAAACCATGAAAATTCAATGATCAGCAGCATTTAGAGATATAATATCAAAGTAAATATATACACATACATTAATCTAAGGCCAGACACTATAAAACTCTTAGAGGAAAACATAGAACATCCTGACGTAAATCCCAGCAAGATCTTTTTTGACCCACCTCCTAGAGAAATGAAAATAAAAACAAACAAATGGGACCTAATTAAACTCAAAAGCTTTTGTGCAGCAAAAGAAACCATAAATAAGACAAAAAGACAACCCTTGGAATGGGAGAAAATACTTGCAAACAAAACAACTGACAAGGGATTAATCTCCAAAATATACAAATAGCTCATGCAGCTCAATAACAAAAAAACCAAACAAACCAATGAAAAAAATGGATGGAAGACCTAAACAGACACTTCTCCAAAGAAGACATACACCTGTCAACAAATACATAAAAAGATGCTCAACGTGTCTAATTATCACAGAAATACAAATCAGAATTACAATGAGGTATCACCTCACACCAGTCAGAATGGCCATCATCAAAAAATCTCCAAACAATAAATGCTGGAGAGGATGTGGAGAAAAGGGAAGCCTTTCCTACATTGTTGGTGGGAATGTAAATTGGTACAATCACTGTGGAGAGCAGTATGGAGGTTCCTTAAGAAAACTAAACATAAAACTACCATATGACTTAGCAATCTCACTCCTGGGCATATTCTCAGAGAAAACCATAATTCAAATAGATACATGCACCCCAGTGTTCATTGCAGCACTATTTACAAAAGCCAGGACATGGAAGCAACCTAAATGTCAATCAACAGAAGAATAGGTAAAGAAGATGTGGTATATGTATATACATATATGTACACACATAATGGAATATTACTCAGCCATAAAAGGAATAAATAGTGCCATTTGCAGAAACATGGATGGACTTAGAGACTGTCATACAGAGTGAAGTATGTCAGAAAGAGAAAAACAAATATATAATATCGCGTATATGTGGAATCTAGAAAAATAGTACAGATGAACTTATCTGCAAAGCAGAAATTGAGACGCATGTGGGGAACAAACATATGGATACTAAGGATGGAAGTGGGGGTGGGATGAACTGGGAGGTTGGGATTAACATATGTGCACTACTATAGATAAATAATGAGAACCTACAGTACAGCACAGGGAACTCTACTCAAAGCTCTAAGGTAACCTAAATGAAAGAAATCTAAAAAAGGGAGGAGTATAGCAGAAAGTGAAGAGGAACTAAAAAGCCTCTTGATGAAATTGAAAGAGAAGAGTGAAAAAGTTGGCTTAAAACTCAACATTCAGAAAACGAAGATCATGGCATCTGGTCCCATCATTTCATGGCAAATAGATGGGGAAACAGTGGAAACGGTGTCAGACTTTATTTTTTGGGGCTCCAAAATCACTGCAGATGGCGATTGTAGCCATGAAATTAAAAGACGCTTATTCCTTGGAAGGAAAGTTATGACCAACCTAGATAGCACATTGGAAAGCAGAGACATTACTTTGCCAACAAAGGTCCGTCTAGTTAAGGCTATGGTTTTTCCAGTGGTCATGTATGGATGTGAGAATTGGACTGTGAAGAAAGCTGAGCGCCGAAGAATTGATGCTTTTGAACTGTGGTGTTGGAGAAGACTCTTGAGAGTCCCTTGGACTGCAAGGAGATCCAGCCAGTCCATCCTAAAGGAGATCAGCCCTGGGATTTCTTTGGAAGGAATGATGCTAAAGCTGAAACTCCAGTACTTTGGCCACCTCATGCGAAGAGTTGACTCATTGGAAAGACCCTGATGCTGGGAGGGATTGGGGGCAGGAGGAGAAGGGGACGACAGAGGATGAGATGGCTGGATGGCATCACTGACTCAATGAACATGAGTTTGGGTGAACTCTGGGAGATGGTGATGGACAGGGAGGCCTGGTGTGCTGCGATTCGTGGGGTCGCAAAGAGTCGGACACGACTGAGCGACTGAACTGAACTGATATGTATATGGATAACTGATTTACTTTGCTTTACAGCAAAAACTAACAACATTGTAAAGCTATATATTCCAATAAAAAATTTAAAAATGTGTATTTGATGGGTCTTGAAATATCTCCATAAAATAGTATTAAGTGAAAAAGTGGGTTATTAGAAAAGTAGGTTTAGGTGATGTCACCAAAATGGTGACATAGGTAACCCCAGACTCCATCTTCCAACAAAAATCAACAGTTAGCCAGATATCCATGAATAAAAACAGCTCTGAGTGAGCTCTGGAGTCTACTTAAGAAGTTTCAGCAACACAGTGGAACAACAACAACAAAATGGGAATAACTGCACAAGAAGACAAGAAAGTCAGCTTCATTTTGCCTGCATCATCCCAGCCAAAACCCAGCACTGCTCAGTATCAAGAGGCAACATGGCAGCAAGACAGAGTTCTCCTTCTCTTTACCGTCTGAGATCTTTTAAAGAGAAACTGAGCTGTATTTACCACTGAAGAAGGAACCAATGGCCAACATGGCTGCCGCAGGCCTCCTGCAGATTTCACTGGCTTTTGCCCCCATAGGTATTCATACATACTAATGCCAGCTGAGCCCCTCCTGCTCCCCTTCCCCCACTCCGCACTCCAACATCGGCAGAGCCTAGTACACCTCCAGCTGCAGTAGCAGCCAGCTCAGGCCCCTGTGATGGTGCAAGTACGTGCATTTGACCTGCTTTAACTCCTGTGCCTGACCCCACCACTGTGCATGTACTTGGGGCTGCACCTCCAGCTGGGCACTTGCATGTGACTGAACTGAGGCCCAATACCAGGCTGCAGAGTGCACACCTTGAGGGAGATGGGACAGCCACAAGAGAGCATGCTGACAGCCACAAGCAAACCCCTGTGGCTGCTTGTGGGCACAGGTCAGGCCCTGTCTTCTGTCACTGGCCTGCACCATGATACTCATCTGGAGTTAACGTCTCCAGCTACACTCCTGCCTGGCCCAGCCCTGCCACCAGCCTCACTGTAGTACACGCACCTGGGGGAGATGGTGTAGTGACGGGAGGGCACACCAACCCGTAGGGCTCCTATAGTTGCCAGAAAGTTCACTGTTAACCCTGATCCTTGCTGCCTGCTTTGGCCCCTGTTACTACAAGTATATCTGCATTGAGCTCCTGCCACCACACAGGTTGGGCCTTTGCCTTTCCTAGTGGCTTAGATGGTAAAGAATTTGCCTGCCAGTTCAGGAGACATGGGTTCCAACCCTGGGTTGGGAAGATTCCCTGGAGAAGGAAGTGGCAACCCACTCCAGTACCCTCTCCTGGGAAGTCCCAGAGACAGAGGAGCCTGGAAGGCTACAGTCCATGGGGTCACCAGGAGTCAGACATGATTGATCGTAGGCATGCACACATGCGTGCACACTACAGAGGTACCTGCAGCTGGCCCCTAGAGTTGAATTTGTACATGCCACTGGCTCTGGTGACCTAAAATTTGTATGGAACCACAAAACACTTCAAATAGCCAAAGCAATCCTGAGAAAGAAGAACAAAGCTGAAGGTATCACACTTTCTGATTTCAAACTATATTATAAAGGGATAATAATAAAACAGAATGAAATTGGCATAAAACAGACATAGATTAATGAAACAGAAGAGAGCCTTTCAATAAACCTATGCATATATGGTCAATTAATTTACAACAGAGTAGCCAAAAATATACAATGGGAAAAGGACAGTCTCTTCAAACAAATGGTGCTGGAAAACTGGACAGCCACATGCAAAAGAATGAACTTGACCACTATCTTATACACGAAAGTCAGCTCAAAATGGATTAAAGACTTGAACATAAGACCTGAATGCCATCAGGGAATAGATCATTGAAGATCATGTCTTCCCTAACATTCCTAATATTCCCAACAGTATCAGGCAGCATTAGCCTAAGAGTCGGACATGACTGAGCAACTGCACTTTCACTTTTCACTTTCCTGCATCGGAGAAGGAAATGGCAACCCACTCGGGTATTCTTGCCTGGAGAATCCCAGGGACGGGGGAGCCTGGTGGGCTGCCGTCTATGGGGTCACATAGAGTTGGACACGACTGAAGTGACTTAGCAGTAGCAGTTTCTTGTAATGCCTCTACCTTATCCAGAGCCTGTCAAAAAGATGTATCAGATTCTTAAGTAGTACATGCTTTGAAAAATACATTGTTAAACAGCTATTGCCTACTCTGTCCCTTTGCACCGTCTGGCAAGAGACCATTATATTACTGCCTTTGAGACTTTAGAGAGTATCAGACTTATTAGCCTGATGGATAGCTTGACAATGAAAGACTTGAAGAAATGAAAGTCTTGAAAATGAAGACTCTTGGGACCGACTACCAGAAATCCTAATTTCAAGGGTTCCAAGAGAATCTGACTTTTTAACAAGTGCAGTAGGCAATTCTGAAATAGTTATTCTGAGGACCATGCTTTATGAAAGTCCCATGTGAGGACTGCTCTTTCAAGTGGGTGTTAATGACAACACCAGATTTAACTATAGTTCGAAGACTGAAATTTTCTCTGTTTACTTTGTACATCAAGAAACCCTTAGCAGCCCTTAATCAGCTACTCTTTTTCAGTGACTCTTAGAGAAAGCTTGTGTCTGGCACCAGTTTTAGAGGAAAAGTCATTTGTTTGGCAGCAGAAAAGGATATGCACAGAGATGTGGAGGCAGGAATAGGAACCAAGTCCATTCTCAAATTTTCCTGAGTCAAATCTACAAGTTCTCTGCATTTTCAGAAAACATTCAAATTCAGGTATAGTCTGTTTTTGTACGATGTGCATTTCCATAATTCAAAATAGCTTCGACATGACTGGAAATTTCTATAATGGACTGAAAGTTGTGAAACTGTTAGTTGCTCAGTCATGTCTAACTCTTTGTGACCCCATGGACTGTAGCCCACCAGGCTCCTCTGTCCATGGGATTCTCCAGGCAAGAGTACTGGGGTGGGTTGCCATTTCCTTCTCTAGGAAATACCCCAACCCTGGGGTCGAACCCGAGTCTCCCCTGTTGCACACAGATTCTTTACCGTCTGAGCCACTAGAGAAGGGTGGCTTATAAATGGTAAACATTTATTTCTCATAATTCTGGAAGCTGGGAAGTCCAAGATCAAGATGCCAGCAGATTAGATGTCTGGTGAGACCCTGCTTCCTGGTTCGTAAGTCTTATTGGTATGTTCTCACGGGATGGAAGGGGCAGGTAAGTGTTCTGGGCAAGGTCATGAGTACCATGCATGAGGGCTTCCCCTTCATCACCCAGTCACTTCCCCAAAGCCCTATCTTCTAACACCATCACATTGGTGATCAGTTTCAACATACGAATCTGGAGGGGACAAAAACATTCATTCAATAGCAGTAATCCAGGGTAATGTAAAAATAAAACTGAATTTGCATTGGTTCCTATATGATTTTCCCAGTGTGTTAATGTTTTACACTGACAAGTAATAGGAGCTGAACATAAGAGTACCCTGCAGAGGAACACAGCAAGGCTCAGAGGAATTCAGGACATTTCAAAATCCCATTCACCCCATGTTCTCACTCTTGGCTCAACTCGATCACTGCTTCGCCTTCAAAGTCCCCTTTGCTTGTTTTTTTCTGATCCTTCTGAATGTTGTCCTTGTCACTGTGAAGCTCAGTGGACTCCTGTCACCCCTTTCCATCTAGCCACTCTTATTTCCTGTGATAAATACCTATATTTACTGTCCCTGTGTCAACTGTGGTATTTATTCATTAGGAATCTAACATACCTTTTAAATCACACTAGTATTTTATTGTTTTGTTGTTGTTTTTGTTATTATTCTCTGTATAAAGTTGCATGGGTTTGAGTGGTCTGTCAATAATCTAATTTTCTTAGAAGCCCTGTTATTTTTAGTGTATAATTTTGTATAATGCAAGGTTTTCTGGAATGTAAATATCGTGTTCTAGCAAAAGCACCTATGTGTATATATGTGTGTGTGTTAGTCACTTACTCGTGTCTGACTCTTTGCAATCCCATAGACTGTAGTCCGCCAGGCTCCTCTGTCCATGGGATTCTCCAGACAAGGATACTGGAGTGGGTTGCCATTTCCTTCTCCAAAAGCACCTATATTCTCACACAAAATAGAAATAGTCATCTGTCTATGTGGTGTTTGAAATCATTTATGTCTTTGATCGTCTCTGTGAAGAAGAATACAGAAGAATGGGCAGGTTTTGGCTCTGAGTTTGGAATCACTAAGCATTGCTTTTCTGCACCATGCCATGGGATTTGGTTTAGGATCTCAACTTCTTACAGTGGCAGATCCACACATCTTCTTTTAACCCACCTTTAGAGTGTCAGCTGAACATGCTGCCCATCTGTTTGACAAATACACAGTTAAAGATCCAAGAACCAAACCAGATACTCTATACAAAAACAAGTATGGAAAGAAAGAGGTGGGTTTCTTTGGGTGAATCTTGAAACTGAATTACCCAGTAAGGGCCTGGGGCTTCTTGTGGCATAAAGTATGATGTAGGGCTTCCCTGGTGGCTCAGACAATAAAGAATCTGCCTGCAATATAGGAGACCCAGGTTCAACATCTGGGTCAGGAAGATCTCCTGGAGAAGGGAATGACAACCCACTTCAGTATTCTTGCCTGGAGAATTCCTTCTTGTGGCATAACGTGTGATAAGAATGACAAATTTTACTCTCTTTTTTAGACTGTCTTCACCATTTTTAAGTGCACGCAATTTAGTAGGGTTAACTACAGTCACGCTGGGAACAGGTCTGCAGAACGTCATCTCTACCCATTAAACTATAACTTCCCTTTCCCCTCTCTCCACCATAATTTTTAAAAATTCCTGACCATTTGCCAATTGAACAGGTGGTAACTGTATGGTTATCTAAAATCGCCTTTAGCTTGCTGAGTCATAAAAAATTCAAAGAACCAAGGGAATTAACTTCAACCAGGTTTGAGATAAATCCAGGAAAAGAGAGAAATAACGTCTAATCCCAAGAGTAGAAATGCGGTCAGGATGTATCAATTCTTAATTCACAGCAAGGAACCCTTTGATCAGTATTAAGCTGGCCTGAGGACTTTCATGGCAATTCAGGAGCCTCCATGGCTGTTTTCTGTCTGGCAGCCCCATGGCTCTGCAGAGTACAGACTAGGAGTGGGGAGCCCGGGCAGCAGCTTGCCCCCTAAATGGCCATGAATAAATCATGAAGTCTAACAGGCTCTTCGAAGATCATGTACCCAAAACAGATGTCCTTTATCCTCGAGGAGTTTACTCTTTCAGAATAATCTCAGTGAGAAATCCTTGAGGGGTATTTAGATGACCTTCTTCTTGAGACATCATGCTGCTTTATGCTTTGCTAAATGTCTAATCCATATAATTATATCAAGGCGCCAAATCTGTCTTGTGTTCTTTGATGTGGAGTGCAAATATAATTCGCTGCTCTGTCACGTATATCTCTGATATGGAACTTTAAACTTTCCTCCACCAACCTCCAACCTCCACTGGGCCCAAGCAGAGCCTACTGTTAACTTCTCCCCTTTACTATCCATTTAATGATATAAATGGACCTCTTCATCCTAGAAACTATTTGCAGATACTTTAGAACCATTTTTATAGCCATCCTACTGGAGTGGGTAGCCATTCCCTTCTCCAGGAGATCTTCCCGACCCAGGGACTGAACCCATGTTTCCTGCATTGCAGGCAAATTCTTTACTGCCTGAGCTACCAGAAAAGCCCTAGCCATCAAAGATTGTGCTAAATTATTTTAAAGGCTATTCAATTGATACGTAATCATCAAGATAGACTGCTGCCTATGTATTTATATCCCATATTTTTTTGGAAATAACTAGTTGTTTAATGACCAAAGAATATAATTTTTAGAATAGTGATTCTGTGTAATTATAAAACACTGGCCCATGTCTAAGTGACTTTTCTTTTAAATGTGTAGTAGCTCTTTTCAAAAAGCATTTGGTTGAAATGATATATGTATTTCAGGATGATAGAAGCATCATGTAGAAAAAATCAGATGATTGAAAACGGGGCTCATTGTTTTTTCCATGAAACTCACTGCTCCTCTAATATTTTTCTTTGAGTTGAGAGGTTTATTGTCCACATTAAGGCACCCAAGCCACTCGAACTTTAAATCTAAAGTGTCACCTTTAACGCCTCTTCCCAGTCTATCGGCCCCTAGGTGGACTGTCTCTTTGAAATGTCCCTCAAATTCACTCCTACTGTCTGTATCTGTACCTTCAACATTTCCCTCCTGGTTGGTTTCATTATGCTGCTGACCGATAACTCTGGTCTAGTCTTTCCCTTCACCTATCTGTTTTCTTGCACAGTTGCCTTTATTAAATGCAGGCACCTACTGACAAATCCCTAATGTTGTCTACTGCATAGAAGATCAGGTCCAGATCCCTTGGCAGCACATCCAAGGCCCCCGGTCATGCACCTGTTCAGCATCACCTTCCCCCGGTCACCAGGCAGGCTTGTCATTCTTGGCCTCCATCCCCTGGCATATACGGTTTCCTTTGCTGGAAGGTCCTACTTGCTTCCTCACTATTTCTCTCCTACTCCCAAACATGGCAAGTGTGAGACCGATCCAGGCTTTGTGGGGAACCTGAGGCTTATACAATCTGGGGAGTCCAGTGTAAGAAAAAGAAAACACTAAAGCAACTATACCGTAATAAAATTTTTTTTAAATGAAGAAAAAGAAAATGGCAACTCACTCCAATATTCTTGCCTGGGAAATCTCTTAGAGAAGCCTGGTGGGCTACAGTCCATGGGGTCGAGAAGAGCTGGACACGACTTAACTACTAAACAATAACAACAATGGCAGTTCTGGTCATTGTGTGAGAATATAAAGTTGTAAGGAATTGGGAGTTGGGGCTAAAACAAAAGTCCTATTGCTTACAGATGTGACTATCTATTTGGAAAAAACAAAAGCTACAGGCATACATATAAACTAAATTTTTTTTAAATGAAAAAAGAAAAATAGTACACAATTATGCCTTCTTGCGTGTGTGTGTGTGTGCTCACTCAGGTATGTTCGACTCTTTTGTGACCCCACGGACTGTAGCCCGTGAGGCTCCTCTGGTCCATGGGATTCTCCAGGCAAGAACACTGGAGTAGGCTGACATGCCATCCTTCAGGGGATCTTCCCAACTCAGGGATCGAACCCGTATCTTGTGTCTCCTGAATTGGCAGGCTGGTTCTTTACCACTAGTGCCACCTGGGAAGCCTTGCATTCTCAGACTTTTGTATAATTATGAAAATAGGGGCAGGCATTGGTAGGGTCCCAGACAACTGAGGAAGCCCGAGCTTAAGCTTGGTTAGCTTCTTGGTAAATCTGCCTCTGAGCTATTCCTCAGTGACTCTTTTTGAACTGTTGTTTGTTAAACTTTCTCAGTCTGGTAGAGTAATGAGGATAGAGTGTGCTCAATAAAGATTTATTGAATTAAAGAATAAAATTCTACTCCCACCAAAGTTTGGGTCTGTCTTCCAGAATTTTCTCAAACAGTTAAATGTTGATTCTTCCTTTTCTCCAGGGTGCTTTGTAGACACGTTTAACATGGCACTTTGAACAGCAAGTCGCAATAGTGTGTTTTTATTTCTTGTGGACTGGGGACCTTATAATATACCAGTAAATCCCTAAACCTTATAGTACACCTGAAACAGCTTGAATAACTTGTGACTCTCACTCCCAGAGTTCCTGATTCAGTTGAGCTGGATGGAGCTGAGGATTTACGTTTTTGACAAGTTCCTGAGGGTGCTGGTGGCCAAGTTCTACAGGAATTACACCCCATTCACTCTAAGCTCATTCATTCTGAGCTCATGCTAGGTGCTTGAATATATATTAAACTGAAAAAGAATTAAGCGTCTTATAAAATTTTATCTTTCTATACTTTCAGCAAGTAAAAAATTATGGAGTCTTACATGTAGTTTTTAAAAATTGAATTCTCTATTAATAATTAATGTAACTAACAAAATTTATTACATAACTATATATTACTTTGCAAATTAATAATCCTTTGTTGTTCCATTCTTAGATCATGTTTTAAAGGGAAGGAAAATAAAAAGAATTTTAAAGGTTCAGACTGTTCCTTATATATTTGCTATAGTACTTGGGGCTTTCCTGGTGCTTCAGATGGTAAAGAATCTGCCTGCAATGCAGGAGACCTAGGTTCAGTTCCTGAGAAGGGCATGACAACCTATTTCAGTATTCTTGCCTGGAGAATCCCATAGACAGAGGAGCCTGGTGGGCTATGGTCCATGGGGTCGCAAAGAGTTGGACATGACTGAGCGACCAACACTACAAAAACTACTATAGTACTTGGGGAAATATTTAACAACAGTTACCAAATCTTTATTCTAGATTAGGGTGTATTGTTTTTCTTATTACAAAGATAACAACCAAAGACTAAAGAAAGGGAGAATATCATGAGGTTATTAAAATCGTATACATAATGACATGAGTTTTTACTGTTAAAATGTTAATATTTAAAAAGGTGGTACTTGATTAAAATCATACCCATAAGGATGTGAGTTTTTAATATGAAAACTGTTATATATGACAAAACATTTAATTCCACAGTACTTAAGATGTATACAATAATACAGAGACTAATATAGTTTTGAAAAAGCAAAGGAAGATGACAGAGTAGAGGCAAAGTAGAGCATAATGTTAAGAAAATTTTATGAAAAAATATTTATTCAACAAGGAAAGACTTTAAAAATTTTAGAGTAGTAATACCGGTGATTTGCTTTATTTATCTAAAAATTTAGATGAGTTTCTGAGGACCAAAAGGAAGAAAAGAGGAAAGACACACACACACACACACACACACACAAAAGGAAAAGGAAGAAAGAAAGAACTGAAAAGAGGCTTTGAAAGGTTATAAAGCCCAGGGAGTCCTTGCTGTTGCAGTGATAAAGAATCTGCCTTGGGAGCCAAGATCCCACAAAGCCTGAGCTCCACAACTAGAGAAACCCACACACTACAACTAGAGAAGCTACAGCAATGACGACCCAGCACACACATGCAAAAATTATGAAGCCCAGGCACTCTTACTCATAGAATCACTTCAGAAAGAAATTACCAAACTTTCTACCAGGAATAAAAGCTCTTTGTTTACCTGAAGCCTTGAGGTTATTAGGGATTAAGGACAAGGACTGCTCACCGTTCCCCATGGGGTGCATGTCCATGTGTGGAGATGCCCTGGATGTGGGGTGGACTGGGCACTCTTGCCCAGTGTGCTGGCTCCCCCTTTAAGAGATCTTAGCATTTTTTTAACATCAAAATTGGAAACTTATAGGTAAAGTTTTTAAAGACCGTATGTATGTTAGTCACTCAGTTGTGTCTGACTCTTAGGCTCTAAATTACTGTTGAAACCCACAATCTAGAACTAAAGTTTAAAAAATTTATTAAAAATTTAATTTCAATTTTAATATGCAATAGAAGTTTGGATTATGTGAACTCATGACACACCTGCAGCTGACAAAATGGTCCAGGAAAGACTTTCAGTGGGCATTTCTGATCATCTGCTATCAGAAGCAGATTGTTGCTTTAAGAATCAATTTTTTTTCTTTCATTTTCTTTCTTTCATATTTCATTCACAACATAAACATACCTAAAAAAATGCCTGTTTCCTTTCTTCTAAATCCTTTCAAATTAAACAAATGTGGTCATGCAGTTTATAATGAAATCTTTCTTCCCTCTAGCTATTGAAACAACCAGGCTTAACAAGTGGAGAATTAGAGAAACAAGGCAGTACATGCATATAAGTACACTTACAAAGAAATTCACAAAGAGAACAGAAGGGCAGCAGGTTACTAGTATTAAAGCCTGGGAGTGTGTGGACGTCACAATGTAGTGACCATTGCTTCACTTAGACAACTGTGAGTTGTTTATAGAGGCTTTGCCTGTGTCATAAGGGCCTCAGGTGACAAGGAGACGTGGGGATAGAAATATAACTGCACCTTCTCCCACCCGTCACCACGGCCATGTCTTTCAGCAGGATGTGTTACTCGCTCTATGTGTACTCAATATATGGACCATATCTGATCCTGGCCCCGGCTGAGCATGCACTGATCACGTGGCTGATCATGCACTGATCACGTGACTGAGCATGCACTGATCACGTGGCGATTAGCACTTGGATGTTAGAGAAGAATGAGACCTTTTTGTGCTAAGGCCTGAAGGAGTGAAGGAGAGATATTCTAAGCTACCTCTCTTTACCATGGTCCTACCAAACCTTGCAAGGACTTTCCAGGTAGGTCAGTGGTAAAGAATCTGCCTGTCAATGCGGGAGACATGGGTTCAATCTCTGGGTGGGGAAGATTCCCTGGAGGAGGAAATGGCAATCCACTCCAGTATTCTTGCCTGGAGGATCCCATGGACAGAGGAGTCTGGTGGGCTACAATCCATAGGATCACAGAATCAGATGCAACTGAGCACGCACACACACCAAACCTTTCAAGGGTAGGGAGGCAGATTGGATAACTAAAAGGAATTTTTACTCCCAGGTCTCATTTATAGCTCTTTACTTGTCCCATGTAAGTTGGAAGGCTTCACTGCATCTTTGACTGTTAATAGGACAAATGGTGAGGCTTGAGCAGGACCAGCAGTTAGTGCCCAAAACAGACTTAATTGAACTGATGTTAACCAGTTGCCAGATTAATGGATGGTCTCCATGCTCTCTGGAAAGGACACTGACTAAGGCCCAAAACTTACTGGACAGCTGAAGTCTGCAGGTTACTCTCTATGGAATATCTGTGCATCACTGCCCTGCTATTTGAATTGCACACTCACCAGTAATTAGTCATATTTCTTCTGAACCCTGTTGTTGCCTGTCATACCAAGAGAATAGGAGTGGAAGTGAGGCATGCACCTTCCATCTCACTCTTTAATGATGAAGTGGCTGCTGTGCGCCCCACCCCCCACCAACTCCCGCCACCCCATGTATCTGTTCCTGTAGCAGTTGTTTTTAGCAATAGCAGCTGGATTCAACCTGCAGTTTCTTCTGTCTTTTCAGCATATGTGTCACTGTACATCAGAGAGATCAGTACCATCTGCTCAGCAAACCCCTCCATCCTCAGAGGTCGGATCTCAGGTCTGCAGAGTGTCTGCCCAAAGCTCCTGGGACATCAGCATCAGCCAAGCAGTGGTCTGAATCCTCAGACTTCTGCATTCTGGCTCTGAGGGAGGCTTTGTTCGAGTCTCAAGTCTAATGTGCTGTGCTTAGTTGCTCAGTGGTGTCCAACTCTTTGCGACCCACTGGACTGTAGCCTACCAGGCTCCTCTGTCCGTGGAATTCTCCAGGCAAGAATACAGGAGTGGGTTGCCATTCCCTTCTACAGGGGATCTTCCCAACCTAGGGATCAAACCCTGGTTTCCTGCATTGCAGGCGGATTCCTTACTGTCTGAGCCATCAAGGAAGCCCTCAAGTCTAATAATCCGTACCTATTCCCTTTGTTCATATGTCCATGGATCAGACACTAAGCCCCTGTTGTACTGAATATTCAAGAGAAAGTAGACTTCTGATCACAGCTGTTGAGCCTTGGGTGGACCATTTTCAGCACTGGGTTTTGATTATGTCTAAGATTGTCCATTCCTGGAAGAAAGAGTCTTTTGCTTTAGATCACATCGTGCATGTGTGCTCTGTTTCTGACTTCTTGACTCCACGAGCTACAGACTGCCAGGCTCCTCTGTCCATGGAATTCTCCAGGCAAGGATACTGGAGTGGGTTGTCATTTCCTTCACCAGGAGATCTTCCCAACCCAGGGACTGAACCTGCATTTCCCACATTAGTAGGCAGATTCCTTTTTTTACTGAACCACCTGGGAAGCCTAGACCACATCATTCCTCTGCTTAAAAAGTCAGCGTTCCACTTTCCTCAGAACAAACCCCAGTTTTATGTGGTTTTCTCCCAAGCCTTGAATGACCTTGCCCTGGGGTGTATCTCAGACCTCATGATTAACTCCTCTTCTTTCTATTTATTGCAATCCAGCCACACTAACTTTTTTTTCCATAAAGCAACTAAGCTCTGCTAGGCAAATCTGCCTTTGTGCTTACAATGGTATTTGTCTGGAATGTTTTCTTTTGAGACCTTCGCATGACAGGTTACAGTCTTATTATCACCTTTTAAAAGAGGCTTTTACTGAGCTTTCAAAGAATTCCATTCTCTCAATATAATCCCCTTTATTTCTCTCATAGCATTTACCATAATCCTTAATTACCTTGTTTTCTTCTGTATTTGCCTATTTTCTTCTCCATGACTAGAATATAAGCTTGTAGGAGCATCTATTTTGTCTACCTTGTTGATTACTTCTTTACATAGCTATTGGATTAAAAAATAAATTTAGCTTTTGGCACTGTCTAAAATATGCAAATAAATGCAAATTATGAGTGTTATCCTTCAAAGGAACATAGAAATTCAAAGTACCTAAATATAAAGTTTTTATTCTTCTAAGTCTACCCAGAACAAGTGGACAGCTGTTTTCACAGGTTGGACCATTCATGTGCTACACTAAATCCTCTTGGAAAAAGAGATCAGCAGGAAGGGGGTTAAGCATAGTTTTGATGCAAGACTCTGTCAATGCAAAACAAAGTGAGGAAGAGCAGTTGCAAACCATTCACCAATGCATTTGCTCTCAGCAAATGAATATCACAAATCTTGTGGGCTTAGGCTGTTCATTCCATATGGTCACACTTCATCATGAGCCTGAAGGTGTCTGCAAACATGCTCTGAACACTGACTCAAAGGAAAAAGGTATAATCTTGTCACATAAGCAAAAATTTAAGGCAGAGTACAAGAATCAGTAAAACTGATGACATTTTCTTTCATGAAGCCCTATCAAGTTATATAAGTCCAAGGGGCTTATCAGACTGTCTGATATTGACTCATCTTCCTTTTCCAAACACATCTGAGGCCCCCCTTGAATCAAATGGTTGACCATAACATGTCATGCAGCAAAGTCTGGGGTCTGACTAAAGACATTACACTTCTAGAGAACCGTATTTCATTAGGAAATTTCTCTTTGTCCCCATATCTTGGCACACTCTTACAGTACCATAACTATACTATCCATGATATAGCATTTATATACATGTGAGTTAATAAAATCCATGTGAAACTTTATCTAGACTACTCATAGAACGATTTCCCAATTGATAGATTATCCAACTTTTATACTTCTCCCACTGAAAGTATTTATTACCCCTCCTTGCAAATACACATATAATATACAGGGAAACTGGGTGGACAAAGTCAACAAGACGAATCTCATCTATGAATTCAGTCTCAGGAAGAATGATGCTAGCCTGCCCACAGCCCCGCTCACTACTCCATAGCCATGCTATCCTACAAAATTACTCCCTGTCGAGGTGGAGAATTTAGCTGTATAAGGACACAGTCTTCAGATTTCTGCTCATGTTCGGTCATTATGACCCTACCGTAAGAGTAGAACCGACTTTCTCCACTGTCAACATCCCAAGTCTATTCAAATTTTACAAGTGTGGAGATACAGGCAAGCTTTCTTCCTGATCCTACTGTTTATCTTTTTAAGGTCTTGACGAAGGTTAGTATAAACCTCTCCTAAATCACAACCTCTCACAACCATAGACGTCATGCTCTGAGTCACTGAGGGAAAGCAGTAAAATGAGAAACTTGTCTGTAACTTCATAAACAGAGGATTTAACACTAGGGCTTTCTACTGCTGATGATTTGGACCAAAGAGTCCTATTTCCCAGACGGACATTTGGCAGGACTCTGATTCTAAACCACTGCACAGTGAAATGGAGAGAACACAGTTGTTACAAAAGCAATGATCCTTCTCTGTGCTTGCTAGATGCCACCATTTATGACATTGGGGACATTCCTGATTTACATACAGTCTCCCTCAGTGGGACGAGGCTACCTTTCTCAAGCTTGGACTTCTCAGACTTCCTATCCTTTAGTCCAGGTATGTGCCAGAAAGAAAGACAAAGCTTTCAAAAGCAGCAGACAGTTAACAGTGTCCTGCAAAACCTTATCTTCCCAGAGTTACACAGCCACGGTCCCCATGGATAGGAAAAGCCTTTGTGGAGAGCAGTAAACTGCATTGGTAAGAGGTGGGTGGGGGATGGGGCTCAAGGGTGAAGGGCCCTAGAATCGCTACTCATTCATTCACTCATTCTTTCTTCTCCTACCAGAAGAGGTTCACATTGGGGTGGGGTAAGGGTTGACTTGAAGGAAGCTGAGGTTTGCCAACTTTTCAAGTGTTCCTGACGTTTTAACTTAGCTATTGACATCCCCAGCAGTAAAGAACCCACCTGTTAATGCAGGAGATGCAGAGACATGGGTTTGATCCTTGGGTCGGGAAGATCCCCTGGAGGAGTGCATGCCAACCCACTTCAGTACTCTTGCTTGGAGAATTGCCATGGACAGAGGATCCTGGCCAGCTATGGTCCATAGAGTTGGCAAAGAGTTAGACACGACTGAGCACATTTGCGTTCACGCGTGCACACACACACACACACAAATGACTGAGCACATATGCATGTGCGCATGCACACACACACACACACACACACACACACGAGCATCTTAAGTGACCAACTGACACCAGGACTTTAAGCCAAATGGAAACTGTCAACTAGGTCCTCTCCCATTTTCCTTCTAGATCCCCTTTCCAGCCAGTTTTGTGAGTCAGAATCTTTATGGGAATTTCTGCTTAGCCCCATCCCTTATTCCTCATTCACCCTGACACTGCAAAAAAAAAAAAAAAA
>NW_011494839.1:1180780-1201492 GCF_000754665.1 Bison bison bison | reverse complement strand
ACACACACACACATCTATCCACTCTTGCTGAAAACAATTATTGTTTAGAGAGTAAATGTAGTTTGGCTCACCAAAGCCTGATTATTTGAAACCACATTATAAACATGCAAATGTGGAAGATTCTATATAGTACACCAAATAAATAGACAATTTCTAAATCTCCACCTTCCATTCCTCTTGTAATTCATCTTGTATAGAACCAACCAATTAATCACTCTTTAACAACACTTCCGATGTCTCTGCCGTACCCTCAAATTTATAATGACTACAAATTGCCTATAGAACAAAACTCCCAGATTTTAATCTTGGTAATTTAAAGCTCTCCATTAATTTAGTGAAAAAAATACATGCCAAGAACTTCCCTAGGCATTGCTGAAGATACAAAATGAGCCTAAGAAGATTCCTGCTTTCAATGAATTTACAACCTAATTGGGAGAATGTAAGGGCAGAATACATGTGCCACACAGGAGGCATCCAGAAGAGCAGTGATTATACACTAAGCATTTATTTGTGTGGTGTGCCAGTGGTTCACATCTCGTATCATGAATCCTCATAACAACCCTAGAACCTGGATGTTGATATCTCCATTTACAGATAACTATAGCAATAGCAACTGCCAGTTCTGGCCTGCACCAGGCACTTTGTATACAGCATCACACTTAACCCCTCTCATTTCGCAATGAGTGTAGGTGATTTGCCTGAGGTCACGGAACTAGTCAGTGGCCACAATGTCTGAGCATGTGTGTCTGCCTCCCATACACACGTGTTGAAATTCTAATGCCCAGTGGGATGGTATTGGCAGGTCGGGACTTTGAGAGATGATTAGGTCATGAGAACAGGGTTTCCTGAAGGGGATTAGTGACTTAATAAGGAAGTCTGAGAGCTCCTGAGCCCCTTCCCACCACATGAGAAGACAGTGAGAAGCTAGCAGCCCGCGAACCAAAAGACTTCACCAGAACCGGACCATGCTGGCAACCTGGTCTTGGACTTCCAGCCTCCAGGACTGTGAGAAATAATTTCTGTTGTTTCTTAGTCACCCAGTCTTTGTTATTTTGTTATAGAAGCCTGGATAGACTGAGACAGTGGCAGAACCTGGTTTCAAAACAAGTCTCTGACTCCAAAGTCTTTCTTCCTTAGACTATGCCCTCTGCCTTCTTAGGGATAAAGCTCAGAGATGGTCAGCAGCTTTGCCAGAGTTCATCAAGGTCTTAAGCGGTGACAGGGATGGAAAGGCATATTTATTTTACTTCCAAGTACATGCTTGTTTCCTTTTCCTCTTTCTCCTTGTCTTCCCTTCCCTTCCTGAACAGTTCAACCCTAAGACCCTGAGGTGGGGCTGAGCAGCCCTGTTTGGGGGTGGGGGATGGAAACCCAGAACCTGGGCAGGATGTCTGTGGTAGGAAGGAGGGTGAGGAGGGTATCCTGCTGGAGCGGGGAGGGAGTGTGGTGTCAGAGCCTGGGCAGGGTCATGAGGGTGTCCACATATAGAGGGCTTGGCCAGGAGATGGATGTTGGAGCCCATGGAGGGTGAGGAGGGCGCGCACGTGGATAGGTGCTCACTCTGAGCATCAGCACTTGCATAGATTAAGAAGGGATTCTATATGGGGTAATTGGTGGCCTGGCACAGGGTTTTAGAGCCCAAATAGGGTGAGGAGGATGGTGTGTGTGTGTGTGTGTGTGTGTGTGTGTGTGTGTGTATGTGTAAAGTTGAGGAAATGATATGAGTAGGTTATACTCAAGGGGATTGGTCAAATAAGTAAATGCATTTCAGATAATGGGAGGCTGGTTTCTCAGTACCAAAGAAAGGAATTACAAACAGGACAAAAAATTAAAATAGGCTTTAATGTAAACTAATGCTTTTCAACATAAAAGCAGATACAAAAATAAATATTCAAATAAAAGTTGGAATGTGTGTATATATGTGTTTGTGTGTACACACACAGACACATATAATACATGCCTATGTTCCTTAGCTCTGTCTACCAGCATCAACGAGCATACCCAATGTCTAGACCTTGACTTCTAAAATACCAATTTGCACTAAAAGGAACCAGGACTCTTTGGAGAAATGGCTAATTCCAGGACTGGGGCAAGGGAAGTACAAGATGAATTGGGAACTCCCTCTTGTGCCAGAAAGAAAATAACCAAAGTATGATTAGAAGGATGGGAAAAGACACAGAGGCCAACTTAAAAGAGTTCCCACTGGTCTAATACAGAACAAATTTAGCATCACTATAGATCATGGTAATAATAGATTAGATCTCTTGAATAAGATAGGAAAACATGAGCCCATATTAATATATATTATACATAGATTAAAGTTTTATGAGAAATGGGAATTACACAGTTTCAAAATACCTCTCTACAAAGCACTTAGGAGAAGAAACAGTGGAGAAGCCTGGCAGACTCCTTTTCAGTTAATAGTTGCCGTGAACATCATCAGCCATGGGACACACAGAAATTTATGCTAGTAGATAGGATGCAACAAGAACACAGAGATGTTCTCTGATGTTTCTGCTGAAGAAGCATAACCAGATTCTAGACCCAAGGAAACATGAAACAAAACAAAAAATATTCTACAAAATAACTGACTTGAAAACTTCAGAAGTCTCAACATCATGAAAGTTAAGGAAAGACTTGTTTCAGACTGAGGGAAACTAGAGAGAGATGACAATTTAATCCAATCACGTGACTCTGTACCAGATGCTTTTACTATAAAGGACATTTTTGGGAGAATTGGCAAAATCTGAGTGGGGCCTGAAGATTGAATGGTAGTAAGATATCAGTGTTAATTTCGGAGTTTGAGGGTCCTATTTTGGTTATTAGGAAACTCCAAATTGTTTGGAGGAAATATACTTGGAAGTGTTCAGCATAACGGGGAAACTTAGTTTCAGATGGTTTAGAAAAAAACCCTTTGTATTGACTATACTTCCATGTTTTCTGTAAGTTAAGACTGTTTCAAAATACAAATGATCAGAACGGTGTATTCTCCTGTGCGCTATTTTGCTTTTCTTCATGGAAGAGATGGGATTGAGGGAGAATTTAAATAGGTAGTGATGTCTAGGAGGAAAACTTTTCATGTAAAGTGGTGTGTTCAAACACACTTAGTGCTTCCCTGTTGCCTTACAAATTCTCAGAGAAATGGGAGGAGGCAGGATAGAAAAATGGCTAAGATGAACATTGGAGTTAGACCCAGATTCAAATGCTGACTTTGTCTTTTTAATAAGCTGTGTGACTTGTGACTATTTAAATCTCAGTTTCATCATCTGTTGGAGAAGGAAATGGCAACCCACTCCAGCATTCCTGCCTGGAGAATCCCATGGACAGAGGAGCCTGGCGGGCTGCAGTCCGAGGGGTCGCAAAGAGTCGGACATGACTGAAGCGACTTAGCAGAGCGCTAGCACTTCATCATCTGTGAAGTGGAAATAAAGCTGATGTTTGTGTGTGGCAGCATACTTCCTGCCACATTCATCACTGATGAAGATGCAGATATGATATAATAATGATGATCTGAACTACAGTTTACAGAAGGTAATCTGTGTTGTGTAGAAGGGACGGGAGTTGGTGCAGAGCGACCTTGAAAGAAAGCAGAGCAGTTAGGAAGCTAATAGTGATTGTCTAGATGAGAGTAGAGTAATGGCTATTGGAATGGGAGGACTTGGGCAGATAAGAGTTTGTTAGGGTAAATTCTTCAGGTTTAAAACAATGAATTAGATCTCCAGGTGATCCCTAGAAGCGCCAAGACTGTTCTGAGATCCAGTCTCTGGTGGAGAGCAAGGAACAGTGCCCTTAGTGATTAGGGGAGCCAGAAGCTACTGGGGTTCCTTAAAGGAGAGCTCTAAGTCCAGTTCTCCACAACCAGCCCCTTTCGGCCTAAGTGAAAACATACAGACATACACTTTTCAGCTTATTATGTCCATTCTTCTGCTGCTGCATCTTGCCTTTCCCCACGTTTCTGTCCCTTTCTCCCTGAATATTTTACTCAGGCACTCAAAGCGCTATACTTTGTTGAGGTCTTGGCCAAGATTTTGTGCCTTTTCTGGCTCTAAGAGAATGTCTGATTCAAGCGCCATAACAAGTGTTGATGGTTGGGAGCATGAAACTTCCTGATGACTGTTCAGTTCAGTCCCTCAGTCGTGTCCAACTCTTTGCGACCCTTGGACTGCAGCATGCCTGGCTTCCCTGTCCTGATGACTGTTAGGAAGACTTAGTCTGTGGGTACTTTCAATCAGCAACTTACTCCTTGCTCTGCAGTTCTACATGCAGCTGGCATGACACCGTCTTGCATTTGCTGATACAATATATTGCAATTGTATGGCTCTCTCTTTCCTCTGTATTCATTTTGTCCCATTCACATGCTCTTCCTGGGCAGAGGCTGTGTTTCCATAGGAACACTGAATAGTTGCACAGAGTAGTTGCTCAATGAATGTCTGTAGAACTGAACTGAATCAAAAACTAGAATGATGACAAGAAAAAGAAAAGCAATTCTAAGCGAGTTGTGAAATCACAGTTTCCTTATTTAATTAAAACAGAAGCTACAGAAATAAATGCTTCAGCATTAGCAAAAACACAAAGCAACTGTCCCTTGGAAAATGAAGCATGTTTGAGAACACAGGCCTGGGGTCAGCTCCCAGGTTACATTTCCATCACTGCTCTGCTGCTTCCTAGCTTCAGAACCTGGAAATTAGTAATGTTTGCTGCCTAAGGCTTTTGCATTAAATGAGATGACATAGGTAAAGAACACTGTGTGTTTGACTAATAATTAACAACTCGAGGACTGTTAGCTATTATGATTAATTTTTTCCTAAAATTTTTGAATAGAAAATGAAAAGATATTGCTCTGAAGTTCTCTCAAGGAGGTCAGGCTTCTCTAAGAGGATTCAGCTGGAAAGCCAGCTATTGGAATAACCCATGTAGTTCTAAGAAGGGAGAAGTCATCTCATATCCAGTTCCTTTCCCAGACTACAGTTATACAAGGTGGGTTGGGGAGTTCAGGCCTGAGTGTGTGTATATGTGTGCTCAGTTGTGTCCGACTCTTTGTGGCCCCACGGACTGTAGCATGCCAATGGGATTCTCCAGTCAAGAACACTGGAGTGGGTAGCCATTCCCTTCTCCAGGGGGATCTTCCCGAACTAGGGATCAAACCTGCATCTCTTGCATTGGCAGGCAGATTCTTTACCCCACTGAGCCATCAGGGATGATACCATATGACCTGACACTAACAGCCTTAAAATCCCATTCCTCTCCCACAGTAAGGCCACTGCATTTCGTCATGTTTCCATGCTTCTCTCTATGGGGGAAATTCTGCATGTTCAGCCTGTGTCCTTCAAGGATGCACTCAGTGCTAACTTTAACTGATCCCCACTGCATTCTCTGAGGCACGATTTAAATGATTTATTCACTTTCCCTTCCTGGACTCAGTTATCCTTCCTGGAGCAGTCATCCTGGGCTGGAAGACTCTTCCATTTTTGAGGGTTGGGGAGCACACTGGTAATCTACCTCTCCAGTTCTCTCAGTATGGGAGAGCTCCTTACTGGTTCAGGTTACTTCTACTAAGTATAAGTTAGGGGTCCTAGGACTTTGCATAAAGCTTTATTTCCAGTACTTAAAATTGAAGGAACGATATAACTGCCCCAGAGGAGGTTATCCTCTTGTTGGCAGGACAAAATGTATGTATAAGAAACAAAACCATGCAATTAGTCTTGCTTCTAGGAGTAAAGCTTGCTGAAGTCTGCAGTGGTCAAACCCACATTTCTCTCTCTATTCTCTGCCTATTTCCCCGCCCTGCCCCCCCCCTTTTTTTTGGCAGCCTGTGCTTTGGCTGGGATACAAACTGAGCAGTGGCTACTAAAGATAATTTTTTGGAGATATAGGACAGTACCTACGGTATTAGTTTATTTAATTCAGACTTCCTGCTTGTGCAAGGATTCACCCTTTTGCAAAACTGTATTCTTCTCTTACATGAGTGAGTTCTGACAATAGCACATAGAGCTGTATCAAATATACAGAATGTTCTTGTAACCATCACATCAGTAAAATGGTTATACCAATCAGTATCCATTAGAAGGGATCTGTGTCTGTTTCCAACCATTATCCCTGCATAAAGTGAATTTTCTCATTTAAAAAGGCTGAATTGAGCTCATTATATACACTAAGTATGAAGTCAGTGTCCAAAACTTTGGCTGCCTGATGTGAAAAATGGACTCATTGGAAAAGACCCTGATGCTGGGAAATATTGAGGGCAGGACAAGAAGGGAGTGACTGAGGATGAGATAGTTGGATGCCATCACTGACTCAATGGACATGAGTTCGAGCAAACTCAGGAGACTGTGAAGGACAGGGAAGCCTGGCGTGCTACATACAGTCCATGGGGTTACAAGGCGTTGGACACGACAGTGACTGAACAACAGCAAAACAAATGAAGTCAGTGTATTTTAATTAGTAATTAAAACTGCCAATATACTTTTATGAGTTTCTTCAGATGTAAAATGATCCATAAAGTGGCAACAAGCTCATCCTAAATAAACAATGATGAGAATAATCATTGCAAATCACAAAGGGTAATGCTGCCGTCCTCTGAAGGAATCTTATAAGAAGTATTTTGACTCAGTGTCAAAAAATGATTACTACCGAGAAATGAATTAAGAATCACAGTGTGGTCTCTAAATCATTTAGTATGTGACATTTGGTCAGATTGGTCATGCTATTCTAATTAAAGCTAGAGACAAATTTAAATCTGCACGACCCCGAAACAAATATGCTGGGTAATGGAGAGCAGGTGGGAGACAATTAGATCTGGGATCATGGTGTGTCTTTCTTTTTTTTTCCCCCAGAGTATCTTGCTCTGCTGTTAGGTATGCTGTAAACTACTGCAGAATCCCCCTTAAAACCCAGATGTAGAGATGGTGAGTAAACACTTCAAAGGGGGAAGGCTGGAAGGATAATGGGACATAGAAAAACAAAACCAATGATAAAGTTTCTGTCGGCGGCATGTGATTAAAAAAACCCATACAGACCCGTTAGTGTGCTTATTTCTGAGAATGACAATCACTTTGAAGTCTGTCCTTTGAGGCAGACCTCTGATGGGCTAAGGGGCTTCCCTGACTGCTGACATGATAGATCAAAGGAAGCCCCTTGCACTGCATACAAGGTGCAGGGCTACCATGAAACACCCTAGAAATGGAGCAGCAGAGGAGCTAATGGACATGGAGCCAAAGCATTAGTTGCTCAGTCCTGTCTGACTCTTTGCAGTCCCATGGACTGCAGGCCACCAGGCTCCTCTGTCTATGGAATTCTCCAGGCAAGAATACTGGAATGGGTTGCCATGCCCTTCTCCAGAGGATCGTCCCTGCCCAGGGATCGAACCTGGGTCTCCTGCATTGCAGGCAGATCCTTTACTGTCTGAGCCACCAGGGAAGCCCCAAAGTACAAAAGCACTATTTTTTTTTTTTTGCTCCTAAAGGATAAACTGCTTTGAAAAAGACCTTTAGGACAGCAAATTCAATGGTGATTATTTGCCAAGCTGCTATTAGATTTGTTCCCCCCACCCCCAGGGGAAACAGAATGAACAAATCATTTGTATGTATCAGTCAACTATGGGAATCTACTGAAAACATGGTTGACTTGTGAAGCAGATTTTTCTCAGGTACCTGGACTCTCAGGCAGATGAGCTCTGTCTCTAAGATGCCATCTCTACTTTGCCAGACTTTTCAAGAGTACCAGGCTCCTTGTGTGCCACTCTGAAGAAGGCCTCCTGCAAACACTTGGACAGCAAGAATCACCATGACAAGTGGACCCTTCCTTTGCTGTTGCCAAGACTAAATTAAACTTTCAGAGAGAATTTCATTCGTAAATGGTTGCAACTGATTCATGATTTTCATTTCTTTGCCAGACACCCAAATGGCTTCTGAAAAGCCTTCTAGAGCAAAACTAAATCCTCATATCTGGATAAATAGCTCAAATCTCATGGAAGTAATAGCCAATCTTCCATTTCTTCTCCTGCTTGGTATTTTCCCAGGTCCCCCTTATGGCTTCAATGCCTCTACTCTTTAGTTTTACTCTAGAAGAGGAGTATCTTCCTCCAAAGATAATGCTACATGGATGCACTGCCATCTGTCCTGACTTGGTGCTGCCCTCTGCTGACCTTGTGGTCATTTTCCCTCATGCACTGGGATGGGGCACTTCCTCATGGTGTGCAGTCAGTACCCCACCTGCAGACAACATTCTAGAAGCAAGACAACATTCTAGAAACATCCGTAATTGACACCTGAACCTTCACCATCTTGACTACAATGATCCAGATCTCCACTCCACTCCAGACATGCACTTTGAGGACATCTTATGACACTTCCAAAATCTTAACCACTCATGGACCACAACAGATCCTGAGCCATGCTTTCACCTTTCTGAGTTTTAATCTCATTTACATATTGAATCCCTAGATTCTATTGCTTTCTCCTGGTTTCCAGTTCCCTTGCAGCCTTCACTCTTTCTTTACCAAACCCTACATTGTGGTTGACAGCACTTACAATCACCTCGCTATGTGACCTCATGCCACTGCACCCTTACCAGCCAACCCCAGCCCTGGACCAATGCTGCAGCTTACCTTCTCTATCCCTACACCCAGAGAGCCAGGGCTGCTGGAGAAGGGCAGGGAGTGTGTGGATTGGCTCTGCTGCAGGTTCTCCAGCCTCAGTAGGGTACTCAATGCTGCTCATCAAGCCTCTTTCATATTCATGTACTGACTGGAGAGATGATTAAAGGAGATGCCCAGGAATACTGGTGAGGCTCAGAGTTGTTCTTTACAAAGGAATGGCCACTGTTTGGAGCAAAAGGGTGGTTACTCCATGGGCTCCTCAATAACCTATACTGTAGCCTAGAAAGAAAAGTTGAGTTAGACTTCTTCATGGGTAATTTGAAATTTAAGAATGGAACTAAGTCATCAGCTGGCATGTGAAGAGACTGAAAGAGGAGCAGATTTGTAGATAGTAAGAATCACAGTAATAATAATAGAGTCTTTCCCCTACACCATCTTTCTCACAAATGTGTATTATTTATTATTTAGACAACAGAGTAGACCAACCAGTGCAACTCCTCTCTCATATTGGGAATCAGATGAGTGGACATGGCCAGGGCAGGTATAGGTCTTGTGGATGCTTACACAGTTTGAGGTAGTCTCTTAAAAAATGCAAAATTAACATGGTTCACAAAGGCAATCCAAGAATGTCTTAAAATCACTCTTCCTTTGTATTGAGCTACAGTCAAATCACTCTTCAGTTCAGTTCAGTCGCTTAGTCTTTGTGACCTCATGGACTGCAGCACACCAGGCCTCCCTGTCCATTGCCAACTCCCGGAGTTTACTCAAACTCATGTCCATTGAGTCGGTGAGGTCATCTAACCATCTTTATTCTCTGTCGTCCCCTTCTCCTCCTGCCCCCAATCCCTCCCAGCATCAGGGTCTTTTCAAATGAGTCAGCTCTTTGCATCAGGTGGCCAAAGTATTGGAGTTTCAGCTTCAGCATCAGTCCTTCCAGTGAATATTCAGGAATGACTTCCTTTAGGGTGGACTGGTTGGATCTCCTTGCAGTCCAAGGGACTCTCAAGAGTCTTCTCCAACACCACAGTTCAAAAGCATCAATTCTTCAGTGCTCAGCTTTCTTTATAGTCCAACTCTCACATCCATACATGACCACTGGAAAAACCATAGCTTTGACTAGATGGGCCCTTGTTGGCAAAGTAATGTCTCTGCTTTTTAATATGCTATCTAGGTTGGTCATAATTTTTATTCCAAGGAGTAAGTGTCTTTTAATTTCATGGCCGCAGTCACCATCTGTAGTGATTTTGGAGCCCAGAAAAATAAAGTCAGCTACGGTTTCCACTGTTTCCCCATCTATTTGCCATGAAGTGATGGGACCAGATGCCATGATCTTCATTTTCTGAATGTTGAGTTTTAAGCCAACTTTTTCACTCTCCTCCACTTTCATCAGAGGCTCTTTAGTTCTTCTTCACTTTCTGCCATAAGGGTGGTGTCATCTGCATATCTGAGGTTATTGATATTTCTCCAGGCAATCTTCATTCCAGCTTGTGCTTTATCCAGCCCAGCATTTCACATGATGTACTCTGCATATAAGTTAAATAAGCAGGGTGACAATATACAGCCTTGACGTACTCCTTGTCCTATTTGGAACCAGTCTGTTGTTCCATGTCCAGTTCTAACTGTTGCTTCCTGACCTGCATACAGATTTCTCAAGAGGTAGGTCAGGTGGTCTGTTATTCCCATCTCTCTCAGAATTTTCGACAGTTTTTTGTGGTCCACATAGTCAAAGGCTTTGGTATAGTCAATATAGGAAAAGTAGGTGTTTTTCTGGAACTCTCTTGCTTTTTCGATGATTCAACAGATGGCAGTTTGATCTCTGGTTCCTTTGCCTTTTCTAAATCCAGCTTAAACAATTCTCAGAGGGCTCAAACAAAGCTTGTGCGCACCAGGACCCAGAGACCCCACAGAGACTGAGGCAGAACTCTGTTTGAGTGTCTCCTGTGGAGGTATGGGTCAGCAGAGGACTGCCACAGGGGCAGGGGCTCTGGGTGCAGCAAACATGTGTATGGCATAAGCCCCCTTAGAGGAGGTCGCCACTGAGCCCACCATACAGCCACCAGAACTTAGGCAGGACTAGGAAACAAACTCTTGGTGGGCACAAACAGAATCCTGTGTGCACCAGGACCCAGGGGAAAGAAGCAGTGACCCCACAAGAGACTGATCCAGATGCAAGTTTATAGTTGGCCTCAGGTAAATAACAGGGAGGGAACACAGCCCCATCCATCAACAGAAAATTGGATTAAAGATTTACTGAACATGGCCCTGCCCGTCAGAACAGGACCCAGTTTCCCCCTCAGTCAGTCTCTCCCATCAGGAAACTTCCATAATCCTCATACCCTTCTTCATCAGAGGGCAGACAGACTGAAAACCACAATCACAGGAAACTAACCAATCTGATCACATGGACTACAGCCATGTCTAACTCAATGACACTATGAGCCATGCCCGTGTAGGGCCACCCAAGACAGATGGGTCATGGTGGAGAGTTCTGACAAAACGTAGTCTGCTGGAGAAGGGAATGGCAAACCACTTCAGTGTTCTTGCCTTGAGAACTCTGTGAACAGTATGAAAAGGCAAAAAGATAGGACACTGAAAGATGAACTCCCCAGGTCAGTAGGTGCCCAATATGCTAATGGAGATCAGTGGAGAAATAACTCCAGAAAGAATGAAGAGACGGAACCAAAGCAAAAATAACACCCAGTTGTGGATGTGACTGGTGATGGAAGTAAAGACCAATGCTGTAAAGAGCCATATTGCATAGGAACCTGGAATGTTAGGTCCAAGAATCAAGGCAAATTGGAAGTGGTCAAACAGGAGATGGCAAGAGTGAACATCGACATTTTAGGAATCAACGGACTAAAATGGACTGGAATGGGTGAATTTAACTCAGATGACCATTATATCAGTACTGTGGGCAAGAATCCCTTAGAAGAAATAGATTAGCCATCATAGTCAACAAAAGAATCCGAAATGCAGTACTTGGATGCAGTCTCAAAAATGACAGAATGGTCTGTTTGTTTCCAAGGCAAATCACTCTTTCGTGGCAACTACTAACTTACTGAAGAATATATAGTTTTGCTACAAAAACAATGGTTTCTTCAAGCTACTTAACTGAGTTAGTGGTAGTTTTGCAAAGCATATTGTCTGGAACCATGAGCCTTAATCAGGCCACGATATGCTAAGTATGCACTAGGATTTGCTATGATACAGTGGAAGGCGTAAGACATGTGACCTATCACATGAATGTACTCACTGCTGGCAGAAGTGCTACAGATTCATGCTTTAAAAACACTACTTTTGATCATATATTGACATATATATATGGAATCTAGAAAGATGGTACTGATGAACCTATATGCAGGGCAGCAATGAAGATGCAGACATAGAGAACGAACTTGTGGACAAGGGTCGGGGGGGAAGGAAGGAGAGGGTGAAATGAAAGGAGAAAGTAACATGGACATATACACTACCATATGCAAAATAGATAGCCAAAGGAAACTTGCTGTATAACTCGCGGAACTCAAACTGGGGCTCTGTAACAACCTAGAGGGGTAGGAAAGGGTGGGGGTGGGAGGGAGGTACAAGAGGGAGGAGACATATGTACACCTATGGCTAATTCATGTTGATATATGGCAGAAATCAAAACAATATTGTAAAGCAATTATCCTTCAATTAAAAATAAATAAATTAAAAAAACACAAATTCTGAAAACACAGAAATTTTACTTTAGATGCTGCTCGTTCTAAGTCACTTCAGTCGTGTCCGACTCTGTGCGACCCCATAGACGGCAGCCCACCAGGCTCCCCCATCCCTGGGATTCTCCAGGCAAGAACACTGGAGTGGGTTGCCATTTCCTTCTCCAATGCATGAAAGTGAAAAGTGAAAGTGAAGTTGCTCAGTATTGTCCGACTCTTAGCAACCCCATGGATTGCAGCCTACTAGGCTCCTCTGTCCATGGGATTTTCCAGGCAAGAGTACTGGAGTGGGGTGCCATTGCCTTCTCTGACTTGACTAGATGGTTAAAAAAAAAAAAAAAAAGCAAATTTTATGCTTACAACTATGCATGTCTGATGACATGAAGACTATTCTATAGAGCAGAATCTGGCTTTACACATCTTATACCCCTTGAATCCTACTTCCAGTCCTGGACATTATAGGATGAGTTTGTATCACTTTACTTCACCTGTCACAGAGTCATTATGTTGGCAGAATGGGTTGAAAAAGACAGCTAACAAGTATAGATCAGGTAACTCAAGTCATATAAATATAATCCCACTTATACCGAACTAACGGAGAAGGCAATAGCACCCAACTTTAGCACTCTTGCCTGGAAAATCCTATGGACTGAGAAGCCTGGTGGGCCGTAGTCTATGGGGTTGCTAAGAGTCAGACATGACTGAGCAACTTCATTTTCACTTTTCACTTTCACGCATTGAAGAAGGAAATGGCAACCCACTCCAGTGTTCTTGCCTGGAGAATCCCAGGGACAGGGGAGCCTGGTGGGCTGCCATCTATGGGGTCGCACAGAGTTGGACATAACTGAAACGACTTGGCAGCAGCATCCTGAACTAAACATAACCCAAATTCTACCTCCCTTTAGATGGATCCTTCAAGAACCATGGCCCTTCCAAAGACAAGGAGGTAGGAGTGACAGAAGGAATGTTCAAGTGGATTGAAGCATTGGTCTCAAAAGATTAGTTAAAAATCTTGCTTTTCCAATACAGATGAGCATGGAATGCATCAGAAATAGGCTGTCCTTCACTATGAAAAACAGCATGGAGGTTTCTCAGAAAACTAAAAATAGAACTACCATCAGTTCAGTCGCTCAGTCGTGTCCGACTCTTTTCGACCCCACGAATCGAAGCATGCCAGGCCTCCCTGTCCATCACCGTCTCCTGGAGTTCACCCAAATTCATGTTCATTGAGTCAGTGATGCCATCCAGCCATCTCATCCTCCGTCGTCCCCTTCTCCTCCTGCTCCCAATCCCTCCCAGCATCAGAGTCTTTCCAATGAGTCAACTCTTCGCATGAGGTGGCCAAAGTACTGGAGTTTCAGCTTTAGCATCATTCCTTCCAAAGAAATCCCAGGGCTGATCTCCTTCAGAATGGACTGGTTGGATCTCCTTGCAGTCCAAGGGACTCTTAAGAGTCTTCTCCAACACCACAGTTCAAAAGCATCAATTCTTCGGTGCTCAGCTTTCTTCACAGTCCAACTCTCACATCCATACATGACCACTGGAAAAACCATAGCCTTGACCAGACGGACCTTTGTTGGCAAAGTAATATCTCTGCTTTTCAATATGCTATCTAGGTTGGTCATAACTTTTATTCCAAGGAGTAAGCGTCTTTTAATTTCATGGCCGAAGTCACCATCTGCAGTGATTTTGGAGCCCCCAAAAATAAAGTCTGACACTATTTCCACTGTTTCCCCATCTATTTGCCATGAAGTGATGGGACCAGATGCCATGATCTTCGTTTTCTGAATGTTGAGTTTGAAGCCAACTTTTTCACTCTCCTCTTTCACCTTCATCAAGAATGACCCAGCAATTCCCACTCCTGGGTATATATGTGAAAAAGTCAAGAATACCACTTCAAAAAGATGCACATATCCCAGTGTTCAGAGCAGCATAAATAATAACAATTACCAATATGTGGATGCAATCTAAGTGTCCATTGACAGATGAAAGGATAAAGAAGATGTGATACATATGTGCAGTGGAATACTACTGAGCCATAAAAGAAGAATGAAATTTTTCCATTTGCAGCAACATGGATGGACTTGGAGGGCGTTATGCTAAGTGAAATCAGTCAGAGAAAGACAAAAACTGTATGATGTCACCTATATGTGGAACCTAAAAAATATGACAAACAAATGAATATAACAAAAATGATGCAGACTCAGATACAGAGAACAAGCTAGTGATTACCAGTCACAGGGAGACATTATACGGGTAGTAGGGAGTACAAACTATTGGGTGTAAACAGGCCTAGGGAGGTATTGTGCACCACAGGAAATAAAGTCAATATTTTGTTTCAACTGTAAGTGGAAAGTAACCTTAAAATTGTATAAAAATTAAAAAAAAAAAAAAAAAAGGCTATCATGTGAGCGTGCTAAAGTTCACACTTTATTAACCTAACAGTAAGTTCATATTTGCATCTGAACTCATAAGGCTTGACTGGCATATAACTTGGAGGTTCCTATTTGGGAAGATGGGCTACTCTAATATTAATACTAATTGAAGAACAAGAATTTTCTTTATCCTCTTTGAAGATGACTTGAATAAGAGGTAGTGGAAATCCAAAGAGTAAAGATTAAAATGTTTTTTGAGTTAAATGGGATACTAAAATTTCTTGAGAGCAAAGGTAAAGAGATTAGCTTTAATCTGCTGCTAACTCTCACAAGAGAGTAACTTAATCCGGGGAGAGGCCAACCTGCTTACATATTAATAACATGAATGAGGAGTCGCCTGGTGTCATGCAGAGCTGCCTGCCTGTTTGCAGCTCCAGGGGTTAGTTCCCCACCTCAAACCTCTGGCCAGTAAATCATCTCAGGCCACCTGGGATAAGAAATACGTGGTAGCCGTGGATTGTCCACGCAGCGCATCAACTCTCTGGAGGTGATAAAGCTGTCCCACCTAGAGCAGGGTCTGGCAAACTTTATGAAGGATCAAGTAGTAAACGTTTTAGGTTTTGCAGGCCATATGGCCTCTGTCGCATCTGCTCAAGTCTGCCATTGTGAAACCAACACACAAAGCCAAAGAACGAGCATGGCTGTGTTTCAATTAAACTTTGTGATGGATGCTGAAGTCTAAATTGGGTGTAATTTTTATGTGTCACAAAATATTATTTTGCTTTGATTTTAACTTTTAGAGATATAAAAACCATTTATTTTTTATTTTGAGGGCTGTACAAAAACAGGTGGCCGGCCAGATTTTGCCCCAGACTATAGTTTGGTGATCTCTGTTCTTAAAACATTCTCAGGAAAGCTTTGGGATTCGACTCATGGCAGGTTTAGACAAACACCACTTTCCTGTTCTATATTTCTATGCAGACGGTATTTCTCAAGTTACAGGGAATACTGTGCTCCAGCTACTTGGTGGCATCATGCTGAAGATCTAAAACATCTGTGGGTCTCCTTCCTCAAAGTGCTCAACAGCAACACTGACATCTTCCTGATCCATGACATTTGATTGGCTACTGGTGGCTTAGCTTGGCTATTGCTTGGGGTCAAGAGCATATCTTATGGAAACACATTACCAATTAGCATCATGGGCACAGACCCAGTTGGTACAATATCATTGGCACCCTCGATTGTCAACGTGGACTGGCCAGTCTTGCTATCTGTACCTGGTGTCCTCTTCCTGTCATTGTGCTCTTTATGGGTCCCTCTTATCATCATGAGTTTTGAAGTTCAAGAAGCTTTTTCACAGAAAGGATTAGTCTCAGTTGTTCTTTCATTAATGTTTAGTTAAGTTGCATAGGATGTGTGCATGTACGCCCAGTCATGTCTGACTCTTGGTGACCCTATGACTATCGCCTTTCAGGTTTCTCTGTCCATGGGATTCTGCAGGGAAGAATACTGGAGTGGGTTGCCATTTCCTTCTCTGAGGGATCTTCAGGATAAACATCCTTAAATAGTCTTTAGTTTATCCAGTGTGTTTAAATATTTTACATTGTATTTATAAATGTACTCAATGAATTTTATTTCAATGTCTGACCAGGCAAGTTTACTACTTAAACAGATAAGTCCTTTTTACATACTTGAACAATATAAATTAAACTTGTAAATTTTAATATAAACTATTAAACTTATAGAGACTAAAGTTCTTCCAAGCATTTTGCTATCATTTGAGTGTAAAGTCTTTTCCAACTTTTAACTTAAAATCAGAAGTCACCTATAATCAATCATACATTTTAATTGGAATCTTCCTAACTAATCCATTAAATTCTCTATCCCATCAAACATTACAAGTAAGTAAATATCAGATACACACAGATTGCCCCAATGAATTTAACACGTACACCTAAACTTAAACCCCAAATTACAGGCACTATGGGTCAATCCATGCTGTGCTATGCTAAGTCACTCAGTTGTGTCCTACTCTTTGAGACCCCATGGACTGTAGCCCACCAGGCTCCTCTGTCCATGGGAGTCTCCAGGCCAGAATACTGGAGTGGGTTGTCATGTCCTCCTTCAAGGGATCTTCCAGACCCAGGTCTCTGTCTCTCACATCTCCTGAATTGGCAGGCGGGTTCTTTACCACTAGCGCCACCTGGAGAGCTCCAGGTGGGTCAATCTACCTTCATTAATTCTTAATTATTTTTATGTTATCTTGAAAATGTTATCTTGTTGTGTTTTTGATGTGCATTTTTTGACCATTAATAAGGTTATGCTTTCTTAAAAATAACCTCAATTTTAAAGCAAAAAGATCTTACTTTTTAAATCAAGGGTTAGAAAAATATGTATAGCTCATTGCCAAATTTGGCCTGCTGCCTATTTTGGTATGACCCCAAGCTAGGAATGGTCTTTACGTTTTTAAAGATAAGTGGAAAAAGAAATAAAAGAAGATTTCAGCATCCATAAATAAAGTTTTATGGGAACACAGTTACGCTCATTTATTTAAGTATTATCTATGATGGCTTTTGGGCTAAGACGTCAGTGTTGAGTGTTTAAGACAGAGACCATATGGCCATCAAACCTAAAACATTTACTCTCCCGCGCACTTTACTGAAAGTTTGCTCCCTATTACCTCCCCACCCTCCTTGTTTTTTTTTAGAAGATGCAAGTCATGCTGTGTCTTGAATTTCAAAAACCCCAATAAAGGATCATTGTAGCAGAAAATTTTGCCTGAAGGGTGTTTGGGAACTAAGAGAAAAGAGCTTCTTTTAAAAGATTGTTTATCCTCATCCTCCATTTACCCAGAGAACAATAAACAGTAAAGGCTGAGGATAGGAAAGCAGGGAAGGGAAAGGGCAGAGAAGTGTTTTTTTTTTGGGGGGGTGTGTGTATAAGGACAGAGGTTCCCTCTCCCCCTCATCTACCATCTTTATTGTTGCTGTTCAGTCGCTCAGTCATGTCTGACTCTTTGTGACTCCATGGACTGAAGCATACCAGGCTTCCCTGTCCTTCACTATTTTCCTGGGTTTGCTCAAACTCATGTCCATTGTCATGTATAGATGTGAGAGATGGACTATAAAGAAGGCTGAGCACCGAAGAATTGATGCTTTTGAACTGTGGTGTTGGAGAAGACTCTGGAGAGTCCCTTGGACTGCAAAGAGATCAAACCAGTCCATCCTAAAGGAAATCAACCCTGAATATTCATTGGAAGGACTGATGTTGAAGCTGCAGCTCTAGTACTTTGGCCACCTGATGCAAAGAGCCAACTCATTAGAAAAAACTCCAATGCTGGGAAAGATTGAAGGCAGGAGGAGAAGGGGACAACAGAGGGCAAGATGGTTGGATGGCATCACTGACTCCATAGACATGAGTTTGAGCAAACTCCGGGAGATGGTGAAGGAGATGGCTGCAGTCCATGAGGTTGCAAAGAGTCAAACATGACTGAGCGACTGAACAACAGCAACAAATGTCCGTTGAGTCAGTGATGCCATCCAACCATCTCATCCTCTGTTGCCCCCTTCTCCTCCTGCCCTCAATCTTTCTCATCTATCCTCTCACCCACCCATCAACTGAGATGCAGGATCCAAGTGGACCGCCCTGCCCAATGGTGAGGGTGCTTCTCCCTGAGCCCAGGAAGTGTTCTAGAAGCTTAGGAATCCACAAGTTCACTTTTTAGACCCAGCTCTAAAGCTCACATGCAGGGGATTCTGCTTTTCCTTCCTAGTTGCCTATAGGACCATTCATCCATCTTCTCTGTATTTGGTTCCTCTTGCCTTGACAGATGGTTTTAATTAAGTATCTCAGCTAAGTCTTTCCCTGGGTAGCATCCCAAACTCCAGTTTAATGTGAACTTATGACTGTCCTGTCCTCATATCAGGAAGTCTTAAAATGTAGTATTTGCCTATATGTTTTTAATATGAAATACAGGCATATATTTGATTCATTGAGTTTACAATTTGGATTCTTAGCCTTTCCTCAGAAGCAATATTTCTGCAGCATTTCTGGACCAAAATTAAAATCACAACAAACCGATGTGTCATCTAGACAAGAACAGAAAAGGTTCTGGCTCTTTCATTGCTGTTAGCTTTGCCTTTCAGTTACCTCATAAAAAGAATTGTTGAAATGCCTCCAGACTTTTAAGGAGTCCAGTTTTCATGTTCCAGAAAATCTAAAGTCTTAAAACTAAAGAAACTTAGAGAAGGAAGGAGGAAAACATAAGATAGAAGATAAAAATTTGTATGGAAAGGAAAAATAAGCCTGGGGATTAAAATAAATGTAATTTCTAATTACAACACTGAAATCATGGCAGGAACCCTATTAAGCCCCTTTCACTGCTTAAATAATACTTTAAAAGAGAGAAATAGCCAGTGAACGGGCAAAACTCAAAATGCCCCCAAAACAGAAAATTATTCTCAAAGAAAAATCAGAGTAATTTGTTGAGTCTGAATGTCAAGTGTTTCTTACTTTTTGAGTTTTCACTTTGGCACCAGCCTGAAGGTATGGTTTGTTTATCAAGATCATGAGTGATGGAGACCAGAAGCCAGAGCTAGATTAAAGACTGATGTTGGGATGTTGTAATTATTGGGACTTGTACAAGGAAGCTTCAGGTATGTTAGCCTGGAATGTGGTAGTTTTATAAGGTTTGAAACATTTCTTTAGCTTATTTCAAAATTTCTGTAAGCCTGTTATTTATTTTGCTATTTGCAATTTTAGTTTTTTGTAGTGAGAACATTTAAGATCTATCCTTTTAGCAAACTACTGAAATAGTGTTTATCAAATCTTTAAAAAATGAAAAAGTCTATTTAAAAAAAAATAGATCTGATCAAAACTCCTCCACAAATAGTTCTAGGCAGCACAGTGCCCTCACTTTTAGAAGGAATTTGTGTGAATGAAATGATAGGTTTTCTAATGAATGAAATACCTTGTTGAGAGAAAGCTTCACAGAAGGAAAAGGGAATATAGACAGACATTTAATATCAAAGCAAGGGCGTAGTTTATAGAAAATCAGATCTTTCATGGGGTGTGGGTGAGAGTTTTTCTAAACTTTTTCTGATCCTCAAATGTACCTTGTGAGATCTTTCAGGAGTTTGAGGGGCCATTTAATCATTTTTATGTTTCTTGCAATGAGGCTGAGACAGAGTTGTCAAGTTTTAAAAACATTTTTGCTGCAAAAGAATACACCAAGCCAAACATAGCGCTTAAAGAATTATTACAATGTGAAAAATCCATGTAACCATACCTACGTTAAGAAACAAAACCTCAGTAGCATCCTAGGACCCCTAATGAAGACTCTTCCCCCAATTTTTATAGGAATCACTTTTTTGTTGTTGTTCATTTCAGTTTTAATCATCTAACAAGACAATTCTTTCTAATTGTCTCACCTATTGTGTGGTCAAGTCCTTCAATATAGCTATTCTCTTACTCTCTGCAGAACCCCTGCTTGACCAGTCCCCACTTCACTCACACAATTATCCAACCCTCTTATTATAAGACTTAATAGGTAACTGCCTAAATGCTTGTACCGAGCCCTAGTGGCTAATTGTCCTGGTAATTGATGAGCCAACTTAACATCCATTCCCCTTATAAAAAGGGGCTTCCCTGGTAGCTCAGACAGTAAAGAATTTGCCTGCAATGCAGAAGACCCAGGTTTGATCCCTGGGTCAAGAATACACCTGGAGAAGGAAATGGTAACCCACTCCAGTATTTTTGACTGGAAAATTCCATGGACAGAGGAGCCTGGCTGGCTATAATCCATAGGGTTGCAAAGAGTTGGACACAACTGAGCAACTAACACCCCCCATATAAATGGTAGTCTCCTTCTCCAAAGATTGTGGTTATGTCCTGCCTGCCATTCATGGTGGGGTGTCGCTCCAAGACCTTTATTTGGACATGAAGATCCCAGGTCCAGTAAACTCCTGCTATCTCTGTCACTGTCTCTGGGCTCTTTCTTTGGTCTGGAGGCTGGGCCTATGGGGTATAGCCCCAGACCTATTCCTTG
>NW_011494839.1:1177321-1180680 GCF_000754665.1 Bison bison bison | reverse complement strand
GCTGTTTTTCAATATTCTTGTCATTTCTGGGATTAATTTTTTGTTTGTATGCTTGTTCTATTTTTTCTCTTCATTAGTTTGGAAGTTACACCTTCCCCTAAAGAACAGCCTCCAACATTTCCTTTAGTGAGTGTTGCTGATGAAGTCTTCCAATTTTGTCTGACATACTCCATCTTCATTCTCAGAAGATATCTTTTGCTGGGTTTGCACTTAAAGGTTGGCATTGATAAAGATAATTTATTATACAGGACCCACAAAATGGAGGCTGTCCCAGTGGCCTGACCCACATCACAAGTCTAGACTAAGTCAGCCCATACTCACTGGAAACACCTGTCAAGGAAAGCTAACATGATACTAATCATGGTCCTCTAACTAAGCTCTAGCTAGGTTACCTTTGTTGTTTAGCTACTGGGTTGTGTCTGACTCTTTGTGTCCCCATGGACTGTATAGCCTACCAGGCTCTTCTGTTCATGGGATTTCTCAGACAAGAATACTGGATTGGGTTGCCATTTTCCTCTCAAGGGTATCTTCCCAACCCAGGGATTGAACCCACATCTGTATTGGTAGACAGATTCGTTACCACTGAGCCACCAAGGAAGCCCTAGGTTACCTTACCCTGGAAAACAGGACCTACTAGCCTTGTAAAGAAATCCCTGACCTCCTAGTCAGTCGTGCCCATTGACACATTGCCTTTTTATTGTAAAACTTGCTGTTATCCAAAATTACTGGGCAGAGCACTCCACTGCCTGCGAGGCAATGTATTTCTCCAATTCATGCCTTGTTTTTCCTTGAATAAAAGACATCAAAATTTTATTACATTGCTTTAGTTTTGTCATATGACAGAATCTTATTGTTATAGTTATTATTTTGCAATTTAAAGCTGTTATCCCACTGACTTCTGGCTTCCAATTGCTTCTACTGAGAAATTAAGCAATTTCTCAAGCAGGCACACCTTGTTTTATTGTGCTTCAGTTCTCTTTTTTTAAACAAATTAAAGGCTGTGGCAACACTGCACTGAGCAAGGCTATCTGTGCCATTTCCCAGCCAGCGTTTTCTTACTTTGTGTCTGCATGTGACATTTTGGTAATTCTTTCAGTATCTCAGGCTGTTTTCATTATTATTTGTTACAGTGATCTGTGATCAGTGATCTTTGATATTACTATCCTAATTGTGTTTTTTAAAATTAAGGTATATATTTTAAAAACAGTGATATCACACACTTAATAGACTGCTGTATACTGTAAACATAACTATTATATGCACTGGGAAACCAAAAAATTAGTGTGATTCATTTTATTGTGATATTCGCTTTATTGATAGTCTCAAACTGAACCCACAATGCCTCCACGGTATGCCTCTATTAGGGCTTCCCTGGTTGCTCAGATGGTAAACCATCTGTCTCCAGTGCAGTAGACCTGAGTTCGATACCTGGGTCAGGAAGATCCCCTGGAGAAGGTAATGGCAACCCACTCCAGTATTCCTGCCTGGAGAATTCCATGGACAGAGGAGCCTGGCAGGCTGAAGTCCATGGGGTCGCAAAGAGTCCGACACGACTGAGTGACTTTCACATTCACAGGACTATTGTAAAGTATTATTTACCATTATTAATATCACACTTGAGTGGGTTATGGGATCTGTTGAAAATCATCTTCAACAAAAGTTGTGTCTGAGTTAGTAATACTCCATTTTACCTTGTGGAGGTACCCTTTTTAAACTGAAGTAATATTATATTAATTTCAGGTGATTTAATAGTGATTCAATATTTTTATAGATGATACTCCATTTAAAATTATCATAAAATAATGGTTATGTTCCCCTGTACTGTATAATATATACTTGTAGCTTATTTATTTTATACATAGTGGTTGTATCTCTTTAATATAAATTTATTTATTTTAATTGGGGGTTAATTACTTTACAATATTGTATTGGTTTTGCCAAACATCAACATGAATCCACCACAGGTATACACATGTTCCCTATCCTGAACCCCCCTCCCTTCAGAATCAAGAGACACATATACCCCAATGTTCATCGCAGCACTGTTTATAATAGCCAGGACATGGAAGCAACCTAGATGTCCATCAACAGATGAATGGATAAGAAAGCTGTGGTACATATACACAATGGAGTATTACTCAGCCATTAAAAATAATACATTTGAATGAGTTCTAATGAGGTGGATGAAATTGGAGCCTATTATACAGAGTGAAGTAAGCCAGAAAGAAAAACACCAATACAGTATACTAACACGTATATATGGAATTTAGAAAGATGGTAACGATAACCCTGTATGCAAGACAGCAAAAGAGACACAGATATATAGAACAGTAGTTGTATCTCTTAATCTTCTACCCCTATATTACCCCTTCACCTTTCTTTCTCCCTGCTTGTAAACACTAATTTGTTCTCTATATCTGTGGGTCTATTGCTGTTTTGTTATATACATGCATTTAAAGTTTTTTTTCAGATTCCACATTTAAGTAATAATAGCATAATACCCCAGAGAAGGCAATGGCACCCCACTCCAGTACGCTTGCCTGGAAAATCCCATGGACAGAAGAGCCTGGAAGGCTGCAGTCCATGGGGTCGCTGAGGGTCAGACACGACTGAACGACTTCACTTTCACTTTTCACTTTCATGCATTGGAGAAGGAAATGGCAACCCACTCCAGTGTTCCTGCCTTGAGAATCCCAGGGATGGGGGAGCCTGGTGGGCTGCCGTCTATGGGGTCGCACAGAGTCAGACACGACTGAAGCGACTTAAGCAGCAGCAGCAGCATAATACCCTCTAGGTTCATCCCCGTTATTGAAAATAACAGTTTCATTCTTTTTTATAGCTGAAAAGTATTCTCTTGTATGTATGTATGTATGTGTGTATATATGTGTGTGTGTGTGTGTGTGTGTGTGACATCTTCTTCATCCATTCATCTCTTGATGGATGTGGTGCATGCATGCTCAGTTGCTTAGTCATGTCTGCCTCTTTGTGACCCCATGGACTGTAGCCCACCAGGGTCCTCTGTCCAGGAGATTTCCCAGGCAAGAATACTGGAGTGGGTTGCCATTCCCTTCTCTAGGGGGCCTTCCTGACTCAGAGATTGAACCCATGTCTCTTATGTCTCTGCATTAGCAGGTGGATTCTTTACCACTAGCACCACCCAAGAAGTCATGTTCAGTTCAGTTCAGTCACTCAGTCGTGTCCAACTCTTTGCGACCCCATGAATCGCAGCACGCCAGGCCTCCCTGTCCATCACCAACTCTCAGAGTTCACTCAGACTCACGTCCATCGAGTCAGTGATGCCATCCAGCCATCTCATCCTCTGTCATCCCCTTTTCCTCCTGCCCCCAATCCCTCCCAGC
>NW_011494839.1:1158103-1177221 GCF_000754665.1 Bison bison bison | reverse complement strand
AACTCTTCGCATGAGGTGGCCAAAGTACTGGAGTTTCAGCTTTAGCATCATTCCTTCCAAAGAACATCCAGGACTGATCTCCTTCAGAATGGACTGGTTGGATCTCCTTGCAGTCCAAGGGACTCTCAAGAGTCTTCTCCAACACCACAGTTCAAAAGCATCAATTCTTCGGTGCTCAGCTTTCTTCACAGTCCAACTCTCCCATTCATATGTGACTACTGGAAAAACCATAGCCTTGACTAGATGGACCTTTGTTGGCAAAGTAATGTCTTTGCCAACAAAGTAACGACTTTGTTGGCAAAGAAGTCATGTAGATTACTTCTATATCTTGGCAACTGTAAATAATGTTGCTATAAATATTGGGGTGCATGTATCTTTTCAAATTAGTGTTTTTTTCATCTATAGACCCAGGAGTGAAATTGTTGGGTCATATGGTAGTTCTTTAGTTTTTGAGAAGCTTCCATACTGTTTTCCATAGTGACTGTACCAATTTAGACTCTCACCATGGATGCACAAGGGCTCAATGGTTCCCTTTTCTGTATAAAAGGCTCTTAAGTTTAATTATGTCCTATTTATTTATCTTTGCCTTTATTTCTTTTGCCTTAGGAGACAGATTAAAAAAATTATTGCTATGATTTGTGTCAAATAGTGTTCTGCCCATGTTCTATTCTAGGAGTTTTATGGTTTCAGCTCTTACATTTAGGTCTTTAATTCATTTTCAGTTTATTTTAAAAATTCTTAGTATCTAACTCAAATGGTGTCAAGGAATATTTGGTATTATAAACGTTTAAGTGAGAGGCAGTTTTTATGCCATATGAACTTCTAGCAATACCAATATAGACATGTTTTAATCTTTCCTCTTTAATATAACCACAAGAAGGTTTCCTCAATAGCCTTATTTTGTAAGAACAAAGATTTTCAAGAGAAGGCCTTGAATGAATAGTAAACTTTTGTTGATATTACAGTATTAATCAAGTATTTTTACATTACTTATCAAGGTCTGATACTTTAGAGCTTTGTCAAACACTACTTTCTGCGTAAAACAGCAAGGCTCTGGGGGCATACCTGTCCATACGTGTGTATAATAAAATCTTGAGAATTTCCTGTAACTGTAAATGGAGAGAGCTATTACAAGATATCTGTAACATAATTTATGGTTGAGTGCAAGTCCACATTTGGAATATTAGACATTTTGATTATATCTCTGCAAATGCTATATACATAATGTATAGTATACAGCAGGCTAGCTCTGTTGGAACATGCAACATACATTTAAACATCTCATAAAAACAACTTCTCACTTGGCAGAACTTCACTGCAATTCAGCTTGTAATATCACAAATCCTAACCCATGCATATTTTAAGATGCCTACCCTGTACTACAGATACATACTTTAAATACCATATATGAAATAGTATTTTCTACTTTTCACTAGATTCAGGCATCCACATTTCCCTGAAAGTGACCACATTACAGTATAAGAGGCTCCAATATATTGTTCAGAATCTTCAATAGTACTAGAAATGTTTTCTATCAGATATTTATTGAAACAACTTGTTAGCTTGTTAAGGTTTAGAAATCTGACACACAAAATTGTTTCAGCAAAGCTATGTTCATAGAATTGATGCTTTTGAACTGTGGTGCTGGAGAAGACTCTTGAGAGTCCCTTGGACTGCAAGATCAAACCAGTCTATCTTATAGGAAATCAACCTGAATATTTATTGGAAGGACTGAAGCTGAAGCTCCAATACTTTGGCCACCTGATGTCAAGAGCCGACTCACTGGAAAAGACCCTGATGCTGGGAAAGACTGAGGGCAGGAGGAGAAGGGGCGACAGAGGATGAGATGGTTGGGTGGCATCACCGACTCAATGGACATGAGGTTGAGCAAACTCCTCGAGATAGTGAAGGACAGGGAAGCCTGGCATGCTGCAGTCCATGGGGTTGCAAAGAGTCAGACACGACTGAGCGACTGAACGACAACAATGGTCATAGTGCATGGGGTAGAGCTGTGCTTATAAGCAATTTTACCTCAAGTTAAAATTTTTCAAAAACTTTTTTTGAAAATAAGTACACAAGTTATTTTAAGTGTGTGGGCCTGTGGAAACATAAGATAGCCTTTGATGTATCAAGTATTTCCTTTAAGAATTGGGAACTCATTATTTAGTCTATATATAATTTGACTGAACACTATGTTGCCATGGAGGTAGAGAAATAGAAATTCTTAGACATTTCTGGTGGGAGTGTGAATTGATAAATTCTCAGTGAACAATTTGAAAAATATCTATAAATGAAAATATATACGCTCTTCGACCCAGTAATTCCATTTCTGAGAAATTATCCTACTGGTAAATGTGGGAAACGAATTTCCTAACAGGTCCTTCATTGTAACAATGTTCATAATAGCACAGTATTGGAATCAATCTTAACATCATCTGTGAAAGACTGGTTAAAGACAGTTTGGTATGTTCACACAATGAAAACTACAGAGCTACAAAAAAAGAATATGGGAGCATTTTTTATTTTGTTATGGAATGATTGCTAAGATATCTTAAGTGAAGAAAGTGCCTAGTAGAACAATGTGTATAGGTCTGTTATAATTTATGGAATATCTTTATCTATCCCTTCCCCTGCTACCTTCCTTCCGGGATTTGTGTTGAATATCTCTGTAAGAAACTGCTAACACTGGTTGCCTCTGTGGGAAGAACCTTATGGTAAGAGAGGTAGGAGGGGATTTATTTTCATTGTGTCTCCTCTAAATATTTTGAATTTTGAACACTATATGTATTGTGTTTTACATTAAAAAGAAATCCAACTTCTAATGAGTCCATTTGAACCCTACATATGTCACAACAAAGAAGAATTCATCATGTACTGAGACCTAGTACTCTGAAGGTATAACTGCCCATAAAACAGAACAAAGCTGGTATCTTCTAAAAAGCTTTTACTTGCCTTCATCTCATCAAATCCAACATGGAGGCATAGACTATGACACTCCATTGCGAGACCTTAGTGAAATAGAAATAACAGCAAAACTGGAACATAACCACCCAACTCAGGGGGACGTAGAATGAGTCAGATCAACTGCATATTAGGAAAGTATGGCTCCATTTCTGCTTCAAGAGTAACCATGACTCACAGTAGAAAATGAGATAAAGCCCATCACACATACCACTTGTCACTTCTTTACCTGCTTGGGAACTGTGATAATTAAACCAACTAACATTTTATAAAGAGTTTGGAATCCCTTGATAGCAAAGTGTTATATAAGAATTATATACTCTCATGAAGTTCATATAAGAATTTTATAAGCTTTCTAGTCTTTAAAAAAATAAAGTTAATGTTCTCATTATAAGCAAGAAATTAAATGTGACCCAAAATGGATCTCTGTGTTTCTGTCCTAGAAAAGAGGTAAGTTTCTATTTTAGAGGTTTGGTCTGAGTTTTGTCTATTATATCCTCCTACAAAATACTTTTATTTCCAAGGATCATTCTCTTTCTACGAAATATCCTTCTGTATGTACAAGAACTGCATTCCTTAAATGTTTGCGTTTAAGTACAGAGGCTCACTTTGAGCTTGCAATTATATGCAGGTACTCTTTACCTCCCAGGCAGAGATGGGTGCAGGATTTGTCCCTGAGCTGTTTTAATTTTAGCAATTATTCTTACAAAATTCCTTGAGAAGAAACATTTAGAAATCCATTCAAATTTAAACTACAAACTTATTTATTCTTGAAAGAGTTTGTCCTGTACTTTAACATACTTCTTTCAGGATTATGGTTTTCCAAGAGGAATGAGGTTGTTATTAAAAGAAAGAAAGCCTCTGTCAGTTTCAAAATGGATCCTGAATGAAACTGACAGCTGCTAAAGCATGTCCATGAATTTTTGTTAAACAGCATTAAATAAATAATTAGAGATTCTTTGAAGAGTATTGGAAACATTCAGATCTGTAGTCAGTATTTACTAAGTTTCTTTTCAGACAATCTGGAGTTACTGGTGGTGTATATTCAGTGAGACTGTCTGCAAATGATTCCCAGGCAAGTGAGATTTTTTCCCTCTACCCTTTTTCCTTTGAGAATAAGCAAGGACTTGAATCGCTAAGCATTATCTTCTCTCTAAAGCCTTCCTGTTAACCTCAGATTAAATTGAACCTAAATTCTGTAATTGCTTTGTTTTGCTCTGCTTTTGCCTTCACACTGTCTTATTGTAAGTCTGTCTCTTTTTGCCTATATACCATTCTGTCCCCTTGACTCAAGTTAAGCCTGTGGGTGTCCTTAACATTTTTCATCCTTTGTATTAACAAACATAGTATACATTTCTAAAAACGCGTGTCCTTTTTATATGTGTATGTACTCAGTCACTTAGTCCTGGCTGACTCTGTGACCTCATGGACAACAGCCTGCCCGGCTCCTCTGTCCATGGATTTCCCAGGCACAAATACTGGGATGGGTTGCCATTTCCTCCTTCAGGGGATCTTCCCAACCCAGGGATCAAACCCATGTCTCCTCCATTGGCAGGCAAATTCTTTCCCAGTGAGCCACCTGGGAAGAACATTCTTTGTATATGAGGCAGGGAAAGGTAGTATTTGTGTGGAATGGGTGTATAAACAGCAGTTTGGTTGGAAAGGGTAAAAGGATGTTGAGAAATGTCAATCATCAATATCAAAATACATGGAGAGGTGATGGAGGTTGTGTGGTTAAGGAAAAGAGAGCTACAATTTATTAACCTTAGGTTATTCTTATTAAGTTGGGTGTGTCATTCTCCTATACTCACAAGTGAATGAGAACACGTGTAAGAAAACAAGAATGTGGGAACAGATTGTACAAGAGAATAACAGAGTTCTTCATGGGCTCAAGGAGAATGCATGCATCTAGTCATGGCAGTTGGCAAAAGCTTCTCATGAGTTAGCATCCAGGATGGTCCTTTTGACAGGTAAATATGAAAGGGGTGGGTATTCCCAAAGGTGTAGGAGTAAAACTCACCCTTACCTCCTTTAAACCTTTGCTCAAAGGCCATCTTTTTAATGATATCTTTCTGACCATTCTATTTAAAATTTGGGCTTTACTTTTGCCCAACAAATATGACCATTTGATATTAATATTTTTTTAAACATTTTTTTGGATCAGGTCTATGATATTTTGGGCTATCTCTCAGAAACTAGATTCTGTAACCAAATCCTGAATCTAAACATAATTCTCAAATCTTATTATAATTTTTGGCTTCCTAGTCCTGGTCACTGTCCCCGCTCCCTAACTCAATGGGAGCCACTTTGAGGGTATTGGAAAAAGTAGGCTGAAGTGGAAAGGTAGAAAAAGAACTCGATCTAAGTCACTTTGCAGGAACTTCCCTGGCAGTCCAGTGGTTAAGACTTGGCCTTCCAATGCAGGGGGTGGAGGTCTGATCCCAGGGCAGGGACTAAGATCCCACTGCCTTGGGGCCAAAAAAACAAAACATAAAACAGAAGTGATACTGTAACAAATTCAATAAAGACTTTAAAAATGGTCCACATTAAAAAAAAAAAAAAAACCTTTAAAAAAAAGTCACTTTGCAAATCTGAGAAATCTTAATGAACCCTTTTTTCTGAAAAGCTCTTTCCGTTTTATTTTCCTCTGTTTAGAATTTAGAAGCATTTTTCTTGCCTTTTTATTCCCCCAATTCCTTTTCATTTCTGTTTGTAAACTGGTCAGTTCCTGCCTGAATTCAGCTCCTTGTGATACCTTTCTGTAAACAAAGAAAAGAACCAATGCATGTTAATATTCTGGATATTTGCAACTACTTTCCTTAGAGCTATAGGATCAATGTAAAAGTCACTCAGTTGTGTCCAACTCTTTGCCACCCCATGGATGGTAGGCTGCCAGGCTTCTCTGTCCTGGGATTTCCCAGGTAAGAATACTGGAGCGGGTTGCCATTCCTTTCTCCAGGGAAACTTCCCGACCCAGGGATCGAACCCAGGTCTCCTGCATTGCAGGCAGATTCTTTACTGTCTGAGCCACCAGGGAAGCTGGATCAATAAGTACTTTTTTGGGGACAGCCTTCCAAGTTTAGCTGATAGTTTAAATGTTATTGTATAACATTGGTCTTTCTCTCTCCAGATGGTGATGTCTAGGTTCCTTCCATCTATGCCCAGTTGCTAAGCTAATGCCATATATTTTTGTTTAAGATAGCACTCTGTTGTACCACCTTCAGTATTAGCTGTGATGATGCTGAAGGGCAGAATATACAACCCAGGGTGGTCTGGCTAAGACTCCATGTTCCCAGTGCAAGGGGCCAGGGTTTGATCCCTGGTCAGGGAACTAGATCCCACATGCCACAACTAAGACCCAGTGCAGCCAAATAATTGAATAACTATTTAAAAAAGAATATGCCATCCCAAAATATGAGGAGTTCAGGACAAGCCACTTTCAGGGGTGCTGCTTTGGTATTTTGATTATTTTAAGCCGTAAGCACTTGAAAACAGCAAATGCAGGGAGAAACTTTTTTATTTTCCTTATCTGCCTAAAAATATTAACACATTCTCTAAAAAAAAACATTCCTGTCAACAGTCATAACTCTCTTCCCTAGGAGTTTCCTCAACCAGGGAAGACTGACTCTTATCATAAGAGAGGAGACTAGAAACTGAAGGACAGTCAGCCTTGCACCCTAATAGGCACATCAACTTACAGATGTTTAATTCTACATTGCTTGTTAGTGATAAACTCATGTTTCACTATGGTCTTTGATTTTTTTCCCCTTATGTGTGATATAGTCTAAAAGTTTGTAAGCATACTCTGCATTTGTCCTTAAGATAACTCTGGCTTTGTGTTTCTGAGTGCTCAGTTGCTCAGTCATGTCCGACTCTGTGCAACCCCATGGACTGTTGCCTGCCAGGCTCCTCTGTCCATGGAACTTTCCAGGCAAGAAAACTGGAGTAGGTTGCCACTTCCCACTCCAGGGGATCTTCCTGACCCAGGATCGAAATTACATCTCTTGAGTTTCCTGCATTGGTAGGCAGATTCTTTACCATCTACTATTTAATTACAGTTATCTGGAATTCTGATTATAATCCCAGCTTCCTGGACATTTTCTGGAGACCATAAGCATAGGTTTGATGAAGAGAATGAGGCTAGATATTATTCTTCAGAGAATTAACTTTTACGGCTATGTTTCTTACATTCCTTATCTGAGATGGAATCTACTTATAATTGTATGATATAGATGTCATTTGTATAATTTATGGAGAAATAAATTATCCTAGGTAATATCCTTAGTCCTGTGAAAGTCAACCTTTAGTATACATCATTTATCTTGATCAACTCTGATCAATTGATCTCTTGACCATTAAGGGCTCTGATACTCTTAAAAGAGATCAGGTGACCCCAAGAGATTGTTATGCCAAAATTAGTGTTTGTTTCATAGTCTATAAATTGTTTTGCCTGATATTTTTGAAATACATATAATAAATAAGATCTGTGATACGTAGAGTCAACTTCACATTTGCTAAAATAGAAAGACCTCATTTGCTGCCACTATCTCTCCTCCGGTCTCTTAGCTGCTTCTCCCTTATTCACATAGTCATAGTAGAAAAATAATTTTTTAATGTTTGATGTCAATTATTTAGATATACTAAAATAAAATGTGCTGCCATGGTTTGAACACATTATTAATCAATAAATAAAGAAGCAGGCTTGTTGCTGGGGACGGCAGGAGAGATGGCTCACTGGCCAGGCCTTCAGCGCTTCTGGATAATATTGTGAAGGGAGCCAGGTTGGTCCGTGGCAAGCCCCCAGTTCCTTCCATCCAGACTCCTCCTTTTAGCACATCCACATCTCAGTGTTCTTTCGTGCTCTCAGCTGGCCGCTCGAATAATTTCAGCAAAAGTTTTTTTCCAAACCTGATCAAGATTTCAGATGAAACCTCCTGAAATCATGTTCAAAAGGAACTCCTTTAAATTAAAAAAGTCTTTTGTGAAATGGATGCAGGATGACTCCATTTTTTTTTTCATCTAAAAACTGGGATAATAATCCCAATCTTTAAATTGCAGCGATTACATGATAAATATTTGATACTTAGAATGTTTGGCACATAGTAAGTGAAGAACTGTTAAATCCCTTCTCTCTCTTTTTTTGGTGGGTGGAGGGATTCAAAGTCATCCTTTAATACGGCTTCCCTGGTGGCTCAGATGGTAAAGACTCTGCCTGCAGTGAAGGAGACCTGGGTCCAATTCTTGGGTTGGGAAGATCCCCTGGAGAAGGAAATGGCAACCCCCTCCAGTATTCTTGCCTGGAAAATCCCATAGACAGAGGAGCCTGACAGGTTACAGTACATGGGGTCACAAAGAGTCAGACACAACTGAGTAACTAACATTTTAATAGCTACTCCCTGCCATGACCTTTTTACTTCTATTTCTCTTCAGATGATAAGGTTAGTGAGAATAAAGACCTTAATTTATCTTGTTAACTACCGTATCTCCAAGGTGCTGTGTTATGAATATACTGCCTTTTAACTGCAAGTCCACCCTCTTTTTGTCCTGCTTTGTGATACTCAAGCTGGGCCCTGCAAACATGTCTCCTCTGATGGCTGGTCAGTGCAGGCTTTGTCAGGAGAGGGCTGCAGAGATACAGTAGAGGAAGGAGCCTCTTCTGGTTCCCACGTGCTTTCTTCCTTCCCATGCTTTCGGTGGCATATGTGAGTCGTGTCTGTGTGTGTGTGTGTGTATGTTGCTCAGTTGTGTCCGACTATTTGTGACCCCATGGACTGCAGCCTGCCAAGCTCCTCTGTCCATGTGTTTTCCAGGCAAGAATACTGGAGTGGGTTGCCATTTCTTTCTCCAGGGGATCTTCCCAACCCGAGGACTGAAGCCAGTTTTGCACTGCAGGCAGATTCTTTACTGTCTGAGCCACCCAACTTGACTCATGTGAGTCTGAGTTGCACTTACTCTGTCGGGTTTTTTGGACCCCACAGCTAACAGTTTCCTTTGGACCAGCTCTGGCCTGCAGGTATCCTGGCTCATTTCTCCACCCGTCGGTGAGCCACTGACTCCAGGGAGGACTGAATCTCTGCCTTGGGGTTGAGAATGGTGAAAAACACTGTCAAGTTCTTAGTCCCTTCGTCGGTTTCCTTCCTATCCCAAGGGTAGAGAGCCCAAGTGCAGTACTCTCTGCCCTTGTATTTGCTCTCTTATGCCTTTTAGTAGTTAGTCATCCTTTACTAAGTTAATACTATTGGGTTGGCCAAAAATCTCCTTTGGATTTTCCCATAACATCTGATAGAATGGACATTTTGGCCAACACAATACTTTACATAAAATTTTTCTGTTCAAATTATTAGTGTGGTTTCTGACTGGACCTTGGCTGATCTTGTTGACTAAACCAATGGACTGTCTATTCTAAGCCAGACTCCTGATGTGGTGACTGAGGTTTTAGGACAAGGAAGGGTGGGACTACTGAATGAGAGAAGAACACGTCCTGCCCTTCTGTTGTTTATCCTCGCATCCAGTCACTCCTTCCTGAGAGCCCAGGGCTTGCTCCCTCATCGGATCACCGCCAGGCTCAGACTTGTCCACCAACACAGAGATGTCTTTTGCCTGTGATCCCAACGTTCTCTAAGGGGGTGAACAAACAAGACATGTGACTTCTTAAAGATCACTGAGCCCTGCACTGGGTCAATATCTTCTCCTTGTGAGATCATGATTGTGCCCTCTGAACCATCTCCTTTCTTCTTTCTCAAAAATCTGAGGCTGAGTCTCTGCCCAGATCACAGTCCACTTTCAAAATGTGACTAAAATGTGAGAGAACAGAAGAACACTCATGATCAGATAGCCTCAAAGCAAATGCAATTATCAGGAAAAGATCTAAGAGATATATCTGTGGGACCATGGGAATTTCAATCACTCCACAGTTACACAGCTATGAAAACAAAATGGTAGAAAACAGGAAATGTCTTTAATCAACTCAAATCTTTGTGGCTGATGAATATGCAGAAGCTGCTCTGAATTTCTTTAGGGCACAGAGAACTGCCACATAGGCATCCCTAATAACTGTTTTTAGGTTATAAGAAAGGCATGGATTTGTTCATCAAGCTCATCAAGGATGTCAGCACCTTAAAGAGATACAGACACTTTTGATTAAACAGAACAAATAGACTCCGAGAACACCTGAAATCTGATTTTCAAATTGAAGTATTTCTGGCTATTACCATTATTGCAGTCACTGAGTGAGTCAACACCTGAAGGCAAAATTCTAACGTGACCTAGACTCTAGCAGAAAGTGGCAGAACTTAAAGATGATTCTCTCAGAAAACTTACATCAAGCTTTTAGAGACATCCTACTTCCTTCATCAAACTTCCTTTGTAATTGAAGAGACAGATAATTTCCTTTACCTCACACCTTTGCCTATTTCTTGATACTCCCTTTAACCCATCATTCTATCCAAAAGATGATCTATGATGATAATCTTTTGGATCCTGTTTAAAATATATTCAGTCATACTTATGTTCTTAATTAGAATCCAAGTTAGAGTTGCTTGCATTATAATCATAGGCAAGTAGATGAATGAATGACATCTGTTTATTCCTACAAGGTTTGTTGAGTGTTTACTACAGCCAAGTATTAGGGAGTGTCAGACATTGATTCCACCCAAAGAAGAATGGCAAGTACTCTCTGCTCTCAGAAAGTTCTCAGTCTACTGAGGGAGACACAGCATGTCAAAAATAACTGCAGTATACAAATATATTAATACATGTGCCAGCTATAGGGTAACCCAAGTGTGCAAATAATCAACTTTTTCTAAAATGTCCTACATTACAGGTTAGGAAGTAGGGGCACAGATAAATCAGATAATTTGCTGACACATACAACATGAAAGGGGCTTCCCAGATGGCTCAGTGGTAAAGAAACTGTCTGCTGGTGCAGGAGATGCAGGAGACATCGGTTCAGTCCCTGGGTCGGGAAGATCCCCTGGAGAAGGAAATGGCAACCTACTCCAGTATTCTTGCCTGGGAAATCTCATGGACAGAGGAGCCGGGTGGGCTACAGTCCATGGGGTCACAGAGTCGGACATGACTGAGCATGCGCACATACAACATGAAAGAGCCTAGATATGAACCCAGGAAGTCTATCTCCAAGGGTTATACTCTCATTCATCACCATGCTAACTGCTTTCCCCAACTGACCTGTATAAGACCTCACATGGTTAAATATTTAATACATGTGTTTGGATGGTCATGGTCCACTCCTTTGAGTCACTGGTACTCATTTATATGCTGGTGCCCATTTCTTTAAAATGGGGTTCCGTCTTTCTCACCGAAAATAATCTCTAAAACCATGTAAGGCAGGGGAAATCACTCGACATTTATGTAACTAGAGAAAAAAATATACTAGAAAACAGGAAACTTCTAAAACCAAGCAAAGTCTTTGTGGCTGATGAATAGGCTATTGTAAGTTCATGGGTCTAGGAAATGGCACCAAAGTTTAGTCTATACCTTTGGTCAGAAAGCTCTCAGCCACTAAGAAGCTTCATCTCTGCCCTTAAAAAGGAACTTCATCTATTCCCACATCCTTGATCCCATGTTCATGTTCTTTAAAAGCAGAAATAAATTCACATTTGACAAAGCAAAAATCACACCCTTCAATTCTTATTATTTTGGGGGTGAAATTATAAGAATAAATACAAAGGGTGATTTACAAAGGACAGGAAAAAAAAGTGAAGCCCAAAAGGTGGGTCTGGAAGGAGTAATGGTCTCTTGTATGTTTTGGCTGGGCTGCGTTCCTAGGAGTGCGTGCCTGGCTATGCACTTCTTTAGCACCAATGGAAGACTCACTTATTTCTCTCCCGTCAATGCCTCCCTGTGTGTGTGTGTGCTTAGATACTCAGTCATGCCCAACTTCTGTGACCCCACAGACTGGAGCCTGCCAGGCTCCTCTGTCCATGGGATTCTCCAGGGAAGAATACTGGAGTGGTTGCCATTTTCTTCTCCAACCAGGATCTTCCCAACCCAGGAGTTAAACGCACTGACTGAAATTCAGGGATCTACTAAATTGCAGATCTGTAAGCAACTCGTTGCACTGGGGATGGACTGGGGGAGGGAAGATGTTGGTTAAGTACAAAGTGACATAGATGCCCAGATATACTGTCTGTAGAGGGTCAGAATTCAAGGAGAACCCTAAGTGTTAGCCTAATCTTCAGAGGTGTGTGATGTTTATGAGTAGGACAAAGAGGAGAAGAGCATTCTAGATAAGAGGAATAGCTTAGAAAAAGCCCCTCAGAGAGAAATGACAGGTCAGTACAGCAAGGGTTCTGAGCACTGAGCCAAGGACAAAATGGATGATGAGAAATGCTTAAGAGGCAGGCCGGGTGGGGTTTTCAAGGGATCTGTGTGTCATGCCAAAGAGTTTGAAGTTTATACCCTTGGCCAGTGCTTGATTCTCCTTACCACCTGTGAAGGCACCTAAGGAACTTTTCAAAACACTATAATAACCAAGGTTCATCTGGAATTTGAGCCTTGGTTATCAGAATTGAATCTGAACTTCTGGCAGGTGTGGGGGCCAGATACCAGCTTTCAAGAAGACTCAGTGTACAGCCTGGACTAGAAATACTGCTACTGACAATGAGTTGTTGTTCAGTTGCTCAGTCTTGTCTGACTCTTTGCGACCCCATAAACTGCAGCATGCCAGACTTCCCTGTCCATCACCAACTCCCAGAGTTTGCTCAGACTCATGTCCATTGAGTCAGTGATGCCATCTAACCATCTCATCCTCTGTCACCCCTTTCTCCTCCTCAATCTTTCCCAGCATCAGGGTCTTTTCCAGTTTTGACAATGGGGAACACTTCAAAAGCTTTAAGTAGAGATATGACATGGTCAGTTTTCAGTTCAGAAAGATCACCTTGACTACACTATCGGGAACAAATTGAAGTCATAAGTGACTGATGGGAAGGCAGTTTGGGAGATGAGTGCAAACCAGGCTAGAGACCGTAAGGCCAGAATCAAGGTAGTGGCAGCGAGACTATAGACAAGGTAGGGGCTGTCATCTTTCACTTCATATTTGGTGCAGACTGGAAAGGATATGTATGTGTGGGGTCTGAGGTTGCTTATAAAAACGACCACACATTTTTCTCATGTCTGTATTCACACCTTACATGCATACATCACTTCAGTCATGTCCGACTCTGTGATCCCATGAATTGTAACCCACCAGGCTCCTCTGTCCATGGGATTCTCCAGCCAAGAATACTATAGTGGGTTGCCATTCCCTTTCTCCAGGGAATCTTCCCAACCCAGGGATTGAACCTGAGTCTCATATGTCTCCTGCATTGGTAGACAGGTTCTTTACCACTAGCGCCACCCAAAAGCCCACAGTTCACACCTTGAAATCATCTAATCAAGAACTGGAGTCTGTTGTACCTTGAGTCTGGATTGGCCATTTGACTTCCTTTGGCTGATGGAATGTGGAAGAAGTCCTGAGTTTTGAACTGGGTTTAAGAAGATTTGTAAGTTTGCTTTCAGATCCCCATGACATCCAGACTAGCTACCTAGACTAAGAGACACATGGTCCAGATGTCCTGTCATTCCAGCCTACAGCCAATCCCTAGCCATGAGAGTGATGGTAGGTAGATGAATGAGCCCAGTGGAGATCACCTTCTATGGGAGATTGCGCTGGATCTGGCCGCTTGAGCTGTCCAGTTTCAAGCACTTTAGGAATAACGATTACTATTATCCAACAAGAGCAACTACTTTTAAAGTTTAAAAACTCATCTCAGAACAGGTTGTTTAAAGATCAAAACTAAGAAGTCTTACAAACAGAAAAGAAACATGGTAAACTTAAAATACAGTGGTATTCCACCTTCTAAAGTAAGGGAAATAAAAATAAAAATTAACAAATGGAACTTAAACTTAAAAGCTTTTGCAAAGCAAAGGAAACTATAAACAAGATGGAAAGATGATCTTCAGAATGGGAGACAATAATTGCAAATGAAGCAAGTGATAAAGGATTAATTTCCAAAATATACAAGCCATTCACACAGTTCAATATCAGAAAAACAACCCAATCAAAAAAGAGACAGAAGACCTAAACAGACATTTCTCCAAAGAAGACTTACAGATGGCCAGTAAACACATGAAAAGATGCTCAACATCACTCATTGTTAGAAAAATGCAAATCAAAACTACAGTGAGGTATCACCTCACACCAGTCAGAATGGCCATCGTCAAAAAATCTACAAAGAATAAGCCCTGGAGAGGATGTGTGCAATCCTCTTGCACCGTTGGTGGAAATGTAAATCGATACAGCCACTATGGAGAACAGTATGGAGATTCCTTTAAAAACCAGGAATAAAACTATTATATCACTCAGCAATCCCACTACTGGGCCTATCCTTGAGGAAACCAGAACTGAAAAAGACACATGTGCTCCAATGTTCATTGCAGCACTATTTAAAATAGCTAGGATGTGGAAACGACCCATATGTCCATCAATGGACAAATGGATAAGGAAGATATGGTACATATATACAATGGAATATTACTCAGCCATAAAAGGAAACAAGTTTGAGTCAGTTGAACTGAGTTGGATGAACCTAGAGTCTGTTATACCCAGTGAAGTAAGTCATAAAGTAAAACAAATATCATATATTACTGCATTTATATGGAATCTAGAAAAATGGTATTTATGAATCTATTTGGAGGGCAGCAGTAGATATGCATACATAGAGACAAGACTTGTAGACACAGTGGGGGAAGGAAAGGGTGAGTTCGATTGAGATAGTAGCTTTGAAACATATACATTACCATGTGTAATATAGATAACTAATGGAAAGTTACTCCATAACACAGGGAGCTCAACCCAGTGCTCTGTGACAACCTAGAGAGGTGGGATGGGGGTGGGGCAGGAAGGAGGTTGAAGAGAGAGGGGATACACACACACGCACACTTATGACTGATTTACGTTGTTGTACAACAGAAACTAACACAACATTGTAAAGCAAATGTCATCCAATTAAAAATAAATTTAAAAATACAGTGGCATTAGTCCATGGTCATGTTGTCAACTTGAGTAAATTAAATGAAGGAGCAGGGTAATCAGAATAAGAATACTGTAGGATTTTTTTTTTTTTTTTTACTTTTGAAAGAATGTTTCCAACGTATTCCTGTCTTTCCCACAGATTGTATTATTTCTCTTAATGTTTCTGTTATTGAGTTTACTAATTACCAATAGCCACACAAAGGGAGGAAAAAACTGCATACCACCTCTGAAATTTGTATTCCTGAAATGTAATCCATAACTGCATTTGAACATCCTGCCTGGATTATAAGAAGCTTTCTTTCAAAAATCATGCCAGAGAAAGCAAAAGCAAAGTTGCATCATTGCTTTACAAAGCCTTAAACAGAAAAATGTAAATGCTATTTCCTGCCCCAAACATTTTGACAGATTAAAGTTTTGGTCTCTTCTTCACATTTATCTTTCAATATTATTCAAAATGCTTGTGTGTATCATCAGCTAACTTACTGAGTCACTGGCTGTTTGAGGTTATCCTATTAGATTTTTATTGCTAAGTTACCATAAATTTAGTGGTGCAGTTTTTTACTTTACCATTTCTGTAGGTCAGAAGTGGCTTGGCTTTCTGCTTAGGGTGTCACAGGGCTGCAACTAAGGTGCCAGCTTAAAATGCAGTCTCATCTGGGGTTCAGGATCCTCTTACGTTCTCACCAGTTGATGGTAAAATTTACTTCACTGTGGTTGTAGGACTAAGGTCTCTGTTTTCCTTCTAGTCAACTGTCAAAAACTAGAGACCTCCTGCAGTTCCTTGCTACGTGGCGGCTCTCAGCTTAGATGTTTGATTGCCTCCAGGCCAGCAGGAGTCTTTCTGATTTCCTCTTTTTGCAATCATGTGGGGGAAAGCACTCTGTTTTTAAAGTCTTCATCTGATTAGGTCAGGCCCACCTGAGCAATCTCCCTACTTTAAGATTAACTGACTTGGTACCCTACTTACATTTGCAAAATCCTTTAAAAGCAGTGCCTAGATTAGTGTTTGATGGAATAGCTGGGAGAAGGTGTGTATATACCAGGGCTAAAAATCTTAAAGATCATCTTAGAATTCTGTCTCTCGTAGCAAGGCTTAAGAGATCCTCTAATGGCACAGTTTCTAATGAAACTCAGAACAAGTAACTCCTGCAGCAAGAATTCTATCATTTATCTTCTTCCTTACAAGTTCCCTAATCCATTAAACCGTCCAGTTGGATGTTGGAACTTGCGAGCTCCTAGGGACCACAGGTGTTCTGGACTCCTGTGGGTCCAGCTGCATGACTTGGGCGGGTACCAAGAAGGATTAAAAGAAGAGAGTGGTCAACTAGAGCACAAAGCTGAGGAGGGAGGTCACACCTGGGCAAGGCAGCAGCCAAGTTCACAACTGAGCAGAGAGAAAGGGTAAAGCCTGCCTCATATGAAGTGCAGCTTTTTCCCCATGGAAATTTATGACTCTAGATATGTCACTCAAAGAAAACTAATATTTTTGAGGATATGTTTTAGTTGGAAAAAAATGATAAACACAGGGCAGTTTTTTTATCCTACAGATCTCTGAAGAGAAAATTGGAAACAAACATCATTAGTTTTTCTTTCACCAAGGCTGTGTCAATTCTCTAAGAGAAACTTTGTCTGTGATCTTACATAAAGCCATTTTTGTTTCTTCAGAGCACAGCGAATTTGCAAGGAAATGTAGGCAGACCATGGTGTTCAGACTTTAATTTTACTCACCTGCATACTGTCCCCTCTCCATCATAATTTTATTTAAATCATGGTTATGCTCTTAATTAACAATTTAATTGGTTGGTGCTTTCTCAATCCAGTTCTCTGGAGGCATGGTTTTCTGTTTAACTTTCTTGTTTTAATTCTTCAGCGAAACCATGAAATTTAATTAGGAAAGTAACCAGCTTTGTAACAGCAGTTCTCTGTCTAATTAGCTATGCTCTGACAGTACCTTCTCAGATTCCATTCAGCATTGCACACACACTTTGCATTTGTTCAGGTTTCAAATGAGGCATTGTGAATTTAGCCTAAGCACATATTCCAATTGTTTTTCATTTTTCCATAAATGCTTGGTTACGGCCAGTGAAAACAGAAAAAGTAACTTAGAGCATTCCTGTGTGCATGTGCTAAGTCACTTCAGTCGTGTCTGACTCTGTACAACCCTATGAACCATAGCCCGCCAGGCTCCTCTGTCCATGGGATTTCTCAGGCAGGGATACTGGAGTGGGTTACCATGCCCTCCTCCAGGGGATCTTCCTGACTCAGGGATTGAATTTGCATCTCTTAACATCTCCTGCATTGGCAGGTGAGTTCTGTACCACTAGTACTACCTTGGAAGTCCTAAAGCATTTATATATGCTGTTAAACCAAGAGCCATCAAAGCCCAAGATATAGAAATGTTATCTTACTGTGCTTATTCATTTCTATTGCTGCAGAACAAATGACCACAAGCTCAGCTTAAAACAATCCCTATTTATCATCTTACAATTCTATAGGTTGAAAGTCCAGATGCAGCTGGCTGGATTTTTTTCTTGAAGATTTCCCCAAGCAAAGATCAAGGTACAAGCTGGGCTGGAATTTCATCTGGACCTCAGGGTCGTTTTCCAAGCTTGTATGCTTGTGGCAGAATTCTTAATGGTTGTGGGACTGACATCTCCATCTCCGTGCTGCCTATCACTGGGGAGGGCTCTGATGTCCTAGAGGCCGCTCTCCTTATCACATGGCTCCCATGTGCGGTTCACAACACAGCAGCTTGATTCTACGCCAGTGGGAGCACTTCTCTGACTTCTTCGTCTGTGAACAGCTGGGGAAAATGCTCTGCTTTTAAGAGGCTTGCCTGGTTAGGTCGGGCCCACCCTGGTACTCTCCCTTCTGCCACATAATACATTATATATCAAGACAATGACTATCTTATTGTATTAACAGGTCCCCCCGCCCCCGCCTCTCCACACACACACTCAGAGGAGGGATTATGCGGGATGTGTACACCATGGGGTAGAAATTGTGGGGCCACCTTAGGATTCTGCCCACCACACTATGCTGCAGGGAAAGAAGGCAACTGAAAGCCTCTGGCAAACTCTCCTCTCTCTCCGTGGAGGCAGTGCACAGGGTGTGCTGAAGAGCTGTTAACAATGGCCCCAATTCTGTCCCGCCAGCTCCACAGGGCATCGGATGGCAGACTGTCACATTCTTTCTTCTCTGCAGGCTGCTTTCTCTGCCTGGCCAGAATTGCCATTTTCAGCAGTGCAAGAGGATCACGGGATGAAATCACATGAATTTAAAAATTACATCAAGTTAACATGACACTTTTGGATAGAAATTTATTTAAGCTCTGGGCCTCAAACTTCAGCCCAATAAAACAATTTATAGGCTGAGCCGTAAGAGTCTTCCAGCAATCACTGAAACTGGAGGTTGTCTTGGTGACCCCCTGACTCAAGGAATAAAGTAGGTAAGAGCATGATATTGATCACATTCTGAGACCAGGCTCCACTGCCCTGTAGACTCAGCTTTAATCCTCTCCATTGTGACTAGGATCAGAGAACACAGACTAGAGTCAGGAGGTGGGCTGACCTGGGCTCTAAAAGGGTTGGCACTGCCTAGATGTGTATTCCAGTTCTGCCCTGTGACCTGGGCAAGTTCCTCAACCTCTATCTGTCTCTCCCAGTTTCTCTGTCTGTTCAGTTCAGTTGCTCAGTCATTCCAACTCTTTGCGACTCCATGGACTGCAGCATGCCAGGCTTTCCTGTCCATCACCAACTCCTGGAGCCTGCTCAAACTCATGTCCATCGAGTTAGTGATGCCATCCAACCATCTCATCCTCTGTCATCCCTTTCTCCTCCTGCCTTCAATCTTTCCCAGCATCAGGGTCTTTTTCAGTGAGTCAGTTCTTTGCATCAGGTGGCCAAAGTATTGGAGCTTCAGCTTCATCATCAGTTCTTTCAATGAATATTCAGGATTGATTTCCTTTAAACCAGTCAAGATTGACTGGTTTGATATCCTTGCAGTCAAAGGGACTCTCAAGAGTCTTCTCCAACACCACAGTTCAAAAGCATCAGTTCTTCAGTGCTCAGCCTTCTTTATGGTCCAACTCTCACATCTATACATGACCACTGGAAAAACCATA
>NW_011494839.1:1148885-1158003 GCF_000754665.1 Bison bison bison | reverse complement strand
TGGTCCAACTCTCACATCTATACATGACCACTGGAAAAACCATAGCTTTGACTAGATGGACCTTTGTTGGCCAAGTAATGTCTCTGCTTTTTAATATGCTGTCTAGGTTGGTCATAACACAGCAGTAATAACAATACCCAATTCATTGTGTTGTTGAAATGAGGCAATTCTGGAAAGCACTTAGCACTGTGACCATCACATGGTGACCGTGAGGGGCCAGATGTAATTGTCTGTGACATGGACTCAGAGTATCATCAACACTTGAAATATTAACTCCAACTCCCTCCCCTTCACTCTGCTCCCCTCTTTCCTCACCAGTCCCTTCCCCTAAGCCCCTTCACATCCAAATCATTTCCTTCCCTGGTTTACTCCCTTTCCTTAAGGACCTAATGAAAACAATATACAGGAACGTATTTTTCTGTACATATTTTTTCTGTATATGATTTTGTGTTTTTCTTAAGTACCAAAAGTCATGACGTGAATGTGCTGTTATCAGGGTCTACCGTCTTGTCTGCGCTTAGCATCTTTTGGTTTCTTCTACAATGACTGATGAGTTTATGAGGAGTTCCCACAGTTCCCACTGATATAATGCTATTGCTTTTGATAATGGTAAGTGATTATCACATATAGAACTATGCAATTTCATTTTCATAACTCTATAAGGCCTACCAGGTAAATATATTAACAAAATGGGGAAAAAAGTCCTTTGATGAACAATTTTTTCCCCAATATTTGGTTCAGAATATTTGTTCCCTGAAATACTGCACACTAAAATGTAAAGGGGGCTCTTTTGCTTTTCTAGTGATATGTCTGTTACTGCTGCTGCTGCTAAGTCGCTTCAGTCGTGTCCGACTCTGTGTGACCCCATAGACGGCAGCTCACCAGGCTCCCCCGTCCCTGGGATTCTCCAGGCAAGAACACTGGAGTGGGTTGCCATTTCCCTTTTCCAATGCAGGAAAGGGAAAAGTAAAAGTGAAGTTGCTCAGTCGTGTCCGACTCTTCGCGACCCCATGGACTGCAGCCCACCAGGCTCCTCTGTCCATGGGATTTTCCAGGCAAGAGTACTGGAGTGGGGTGCCATTGCCTTCTCCGAGTGATATGTCTACCACACGTCAATGGAGACAGACGCTTCTATTTGAACCTTGCTTTGTTTCACTGCAACTTTTGAGTCCCTGGGGTACTGTTCAGAGAGTGTTCAGGTATTGCTGCTAAAAAATCTATAATGGGGTTGATGATCATATGTAACCAGAGGTAGCTCAATGTCAGTACCCAGAATCAGGGGTTCTTTTGAAGGGGAGAGGAGATTTAGGAAATGCCTGGCAAGCTCAGCCTTGTTGGTATTGGAGAAAATCACAAGAGTTTGGAATAAACTCCTGCATCCTCATTCATGAGCCCTTGTCATGAGACTCCAACTTAAATTGGCACTGCCTGTGTAGGAACCATGGATGAGGAGGAAGCAAGCAATCAATAAAAGTTCAAATAAACTTCCTTTGCAAATAAAGTCAGTATCTGAAGGGAAGACGGCAAAGAGAAACATCAAACCAAAAATAAAACACCCCAAATCTGATAATTATACATATCTCCAGAAGCTACCGAATTCATCCTTCCTCTGTCATCCCCCTAACACCATCTCCAGGTAGAACTGTATGCCAGTCCTAGGACACTTGTTTGTCTATCCCACACTGAGGTTAATGAGATGCCCTGGTAAATATGCTTTGCTTTCCATTAAAATGAAGCTAGAGCACCACAAACTTTGTGGGATGCTTCTGTGCTTTGTAGGCTTGGAAAAGAGACCATCAACCCCATTTCTCATCATAACCTTTTAGCTAAAGTTAACACTGAATTATATATAGTAATAGGTAGATGAGAAATCCTCTAACTCTAAAATCCATAGAATTCATCAAAGATTGAATAATCAAAGTCATTCAACCTTTACCAACAGAATCCTCTTATCGGACTCACTGAAACATAGCAAAATTAATTAACTTGAGTTTCTAGCTTATTTTCCTCCGCTCACGTCTGCTTGAAGTTTTAATTAGAAGGAAAGTGTCTAGATAATCAGCAAGAAGATTTCAAGGAGGAGAAGTGAAGCTCTGGAAAATTACTAACTAAATTCTCTCATTCGTTAAGAAAACCTTACTGAGCTTCTAATGTTCAAGACACTCATTGAGAACAGAGCATCAAACAAAAATAGACAAGCTCTCTCATGAAGCTTACATGCTACTAAGGGAGATGGAAAATAGACTGGTAAATAGAAAACTGGTCAGATATATACAATTTGGAGTAACCTTAACTGTACGTTCAAGGCACTTCCAGGTTAGCTCTTAGCATTTTTTTCCCATGGCTAAGAGTCCAGTGATTTTTTCCCATGAGTCCAGTGATTCAACTTCAGTCAGCAAAGCCTTGTAAACACATACGAGCATAATGACAAATGAGTGGACACTTGCTTACCTTCAGTTGGTGGCATATTTTCTTCAGTACAAACGCTTCCTCTTCTGTATTGGGAGTAAGTCTTATCACCTTATCACTATAATAAAGGGAAAAAAAATGGTGAGGTATACCCTTTAAAAATAAAGATACAGCCATTTCTATATATATATATTTTTTTTTAAACTGCCTTTGCATTTAGAAAAAACAGCAAAATATTAGACTGGCCTATAGGAATTTTATTGCATTCTTGGTACTCTGTGATAGTTTTCATCTTTTTTTCCCCTCTGTCTTAAAACTATTAATTTATTTTTTCATCAGTTTTTGAAGATTACAAATTTACACTCAAGCAGAGAAAGGTAAAAAAAACAGTGACAGTGGCAACAGGACAAGAACTTCCGTGATATCTCAGAGCAGACACTGAGAAGGAAAATTCCCGATGACAGGAAAAAAAAAAGCAACAAAGCCTACTTAAAATTTTTAACTTTATGCTGAAAAGGAACGTGACTTTTGATAAGAGGACCCATGACATCCATACACAGTGGAACATTTCTGATTTGGATTCTTCCCCCATTGAGAACATAAAGATAAGCCCACCTCTAAGGGACACCTTATTTCTTGAGTACACAGCTTACCAACTGGTATGAGAGACCAAACTGGAGGGAACCCCCTGCCCCCATTGTTTGTGGCCATTAAATACCAATGGCTATAAAATTTTTGTTATTTAATTTTTATTTTTTAAAATTATTGATGTATAGTTAATGTACAATGTTGTGTTGGTTTCTGGTGTACAGCTGTCATTCAGTTATATATATATATGTATATATATTTTTCTTTTTCATATTATTTTCCATTATGGTTTGTTATGCAACACTTTGAAAGTGATAAAAGCTTAAAATTAATTTTTACAGCCATTAAAAATTTTCCACTGTTAAAATTACATCTGAACAGTCTACACAGATTCTGAATTGCCTAGGAAGACTAGAGGTGTCATGCTTTCCACCAGAGAGCTCTCTGCAGTGGTACTTTTCCTCCAGGTGTGCCATACATGTATTATCACTTTCTAATTTTGTCATGATGAGCTTGAGAAGCACAGCGCTAGTATATAATAATCACAACTATACATGTATAACCAAATGACTGTGCTGTACACCTGAAACTAACACACTGTAAATCAACTACACTCCAATAAAAAAATTAATTTATCATAGTAAAAAACCCCACAACTGTTCAATGAGTTTTTCATGGAGTAGAAACTTACTAAATATTTATTAGCAGATTGGTATAAAGGAGATCATTGAGAATAATTGGCTTCCAGAGGAAATGTAAGGAAAAATGAAGTATAAGAAGAATGAGTATTTTCCATCATCTTCAATGGCATTTTACAATGACTGCAGACAAAATAGAATGTTATCAATACCACATATATAAAGCACAAAACAAAAACTCTAGCAGTTCAGCCACAGCTTCTCTCTCCAGCCTCAAAGTTGTATCAGAAGAAGGATGGAATTTATGAGCTTTTCCATGGTTTTACCACTTAGATGAATTGCAGTCTCAAAGACTAAGTTAAGATGAATATGGAGGACATCAGAGCCCAAGGGAGACTTTGGATTTGTGGGACAGTCATTCTTTAAGGCTGTGTGTCCATTTCCCATAATTTTTACTTTATGCTTTCAAATGACCCTGTTATACCTTCCTTAGGCCTATGAGTTAAAAGACCCCTGGCTTGCTGAGTGGTAATTCAGCATGTTGTACACACTCCTACTCAATATGGTTTTGTAGCTTTTGCTTTTGTATGCCTCAAAAACATCATACAGAACAACCTCTTGATACCTGTGTCATAAAGTCCATTTTCCTGGAAAGAATAAAAAAGTAGAAGGAAAGGGGAAAAAAAATCAAGTCACTATAAAAAAAAAAACTTCGAATATGACCTTTGGAATTTAAACGCAATTACACCTTTTCTTTCATTCTTTTTTTTTTTTTTCTATTATACATTTCTCTGACCTTTGTTTTTTCTGGATTCATCATATCCTGGCCTCTCCCACCTGACCCAATATAATTCTTGGCAAAGAACAACTCCAATGGATGATACAGTTGTTTTTTGAGGGATGGATCGCTTGACAGGTTGCTGAAAAACACCTCCATCTGGGGCCCTGTCAGCTCCTCAAGAGTGCAAAGAAAGCAATCTGTAGCTGTTTTACAGCCATGGGAAGTTTTTTTTTTTTTTTTAAGATGATGGATAATTCAACCTGGCAATTGGTTCCTCCTCTGTGAGTACAGGATAAAAGGGGACCACCCCTGGGATTATTAACCCTGAAAGTGATTGTTCAAACCCAGTTTTGTCATTTTTACCACAAGAACTCCACTTCATCTCAGCTTGTAGAAATTTTCAGGTGTGACTTGAGAAATGTGTTTATTACCATTTGATTACTTATCAAAGAACAGAGAATAAGGAAAGCTATTTCGCAAAGCCCATGAAATGTCATACTTTTTTGTAAGCTCATAAATTATATTGGTAACTAGCCAGTAACCAAAACCCAACAGCTCTTTATTCAGCATGTAAGACCAGTGCCTCCCAAGTGCCCCATTTGTTTTACCAAACAGAAAGCTTATTCTCCCTAGATCCGTTAGCTAGTCTTTTTCAAAGTGGTAAACAATAATTCTTGGACTGCAAGGAGATCAAACCAGTCAATCCTAAAGGAAATCAACCCTAAATATTCATTGGAAGGACGGATGCTGAAGCTGAAGTTCCAATACTCTGGCCATCTGACAAAGAGCTTCTCATTGGAAAAGACCCTGATGCTGGGAAAGACTGAAAGCAAAAAAAGAAGGGAGCAGCAGAGGATGAGATGGTTAGATAGCATCACCAACTCAATGGACATGAGTTTGAGCAAACTCTGAGAGATAGTGAAGGGCAGGAGAGCCTGTGTGTGCTGCAGTCCATGGGGTTGCAAAGACTCAGACATGACTTAGCAACTAAACAAAACCTGCAAAACAAAAATTCAGGACCACAAACAGGAAAGTTTCAGGAAGTCAAGTAGCTACTGAAATTAGGAAAACTAGCTGTGCACAACTATCAGAGAAGATGAACCGAGGCTTCCTTCATAAAGTGAAAGTGTTAGTGTCTCAGTCATGTCTGACTTTGCGACCCCATGGACTGTAGCTGCCAGGCTCCTCTACCCATGGGATTCTCCAGGCAAGAATACTGGAGTAGGTTGCCCTTCCCTTCTCCAGATTTTCCCAATCCTTTATAATGTATCAGTTTTTTTTCAACCACTAGGTGGCAACATCATTTTAAGGCCCCTTGGGATTAAAATGAGAGAATCAAAGGTCTGAATGCGGGTTAAGGTTAGAAGCATGAGTGGGCAACCAGCTACACATACATATGGGCACCTGTAAGTCAGAGATTTCTAACTCAGCCTATATAAAGTTTCCAGAGAGATTGCACAGATGTTTTTAATTACAGTTTAAGGATGTAGTATAGACAACAGGTAAGTAATCTCCCAATATTTATTAGTATGCATTCACTAATGCTATACTGATGTTCTGTCCCTTTGTCTTACAGGGCAAATGAGGTTTCTTTGTAATGTTAGCATCAAGTCTGGTTGTAAATTTGATGACTAATTCTTATGTACCATGCGTGCATGCTAAATTGCTTCAGTTGTGTCCAACTCTTCACAACCCTGTGGACTGTAGCCCACCAGGTTCCTCAGTCCATAGGATTCTCCAGGCAAGAATACTGGAATGTATACTATGCCCTCCTCCAGGGGATCTTGCTGACCCCAGGGAGTGAACCTGCGTCTCTTATGTCTCCTGCATTGGCAGACAGGTTCTTTACCACTAGCACCACCTAGGAAGCCCTTATGAACCATAGCAACCATATGAATAAGAATAAATAAACTTAATTGATTTAAAAACTGTTATAACCTAGAGGGGTGGGATGGGTTGGGAGGTGGGAGGGAGGTTCAGGAGGGAGGGGACACATGTATAACTATGGCTGACTCATGTTGGTGTATGGCAGAGACCCAGACAACGTTGTAAAGCAATTATCTTTTGATTAAAAATTAATTAAAAAGAAACTATTACTGAATGTTTAATGAGATACCAAGTGAAGCCAGACAGAAAGACAAATATACTGCTTATATGCAGAATCCAAAAAAAAGGATACAAATGAACTAATTTACAAAACAGAAATAGACTCACAGACACAGAGAACAGATTTATGATTACCAAAGGGGAAAAGGGTGGGATAAATTAGAAGATTGGGATTAACATCTACACACTATAATATGTAAAATAGATAACCAACAAGGACCTGCCATCAAGCAGAAGATACTCAACGTCTTGGGCTTCCCTTGTGATTTGGCTGGTAAAGAACCCACCTGCAATGTGGGAGACCTGGGTTTGATCCCTGGGCTGGGAAGACCCCCTGGAGAAGGGATAGGCTACGCACTCCAGCATTCTTGCCTGGAGAATTCCATGGACTGTATAGCCAGTGGGGTCTCAAAGAGTCAGACGACACTGAGTGACTTTCACTCAATGTCTTGCAGTAACCTTTAATGGAAGAGAATATAAAAAATGCGTGTATGTGCATAACTAAATCACTTCACTATACACCTGAAACTAATACAATATTGTAAATCAACTATATTTTAATAAAAAATTGTAAAAATGTCTAGTGAGAATATAATCTTAGAGAAGAGAATTCAGAAAGAGATTCCCATCTCAAACTTGTTACCATCAGTCTGGGTCTCAGGGTCCTTGTTGCAGGAGTGGGGGATGAACTCCCAGTTGCCTTTTCATTATATTTTAAAATTAAGTTTAATTATATATACATTTAAAAATTTTTGAAGTATGGTTGACTTACAACATTATATTATTTTCAGGTGCACAACATAGCGATTCAATTTTTTATATAGATGACACACCAAAGTTACAGAATATCGACTGTCTTCCCTGTGTTGTGTATCTCTGTGACCCATTTATAACTGGTAGTCTTTTTTAAACCCCTTCACTTGCTTCTCCCCTCTGCCCCACCTCTCTCAATTGTAACCACTAGCTTGTTCTCTGTATCTATGAGTCTATTTCTGTTTCATTTGTTCACTGGTCTTGTTGTTTGGAGAATCCCATGGATGGAGGAGCCTGGTGGGCTACAGTCCACGGGTCGCAAAGAGTCGGACACAACTAGCGACTTCACTTTCACTTCACTTGTTTTAAGTCACACATATAAGTCTCCTACAAGTTGCAATGCAGGAGACCCAGGTTTGATCCCTGGGTCAGAAAGATCCCCTGGAGAGAGCGGATGGCAACCCATTCCAGTGTTCTTGCCAGGAGAATCCCCATGGACAGAGTAGCCTGGTGGGCTTCAATCCATGGGGTCACAAAGAGTCAGACATGACTGGGCAACTAGGCACACAGGCACAGAAGTGAAAACATATAGCATTTGTCTTTCTCTGACTTTTGTCACAAAGCAAAATAACAAAGAGTATATTGTTTGAGTTCAGTGCCTGCCGTAGTCATTGCTATGCCTTGATCACACCACAACTATAGAAGAACATCTGTTTATGTCAATTTGGGACTTCCCAGGTGGCTTAGTGGTAAAGAATCTGCCTGACAATGCAGGAGATGCAGGGTTTAATCCTGGGGTCAGGAAGATCCCCTGGAGAAGGAAATGGCAACCCACTCCAGTATTCTTGCCTGAAGAATCCCACCGGCAGAGGAGCCTGGTGGGTTACAACCCATAGGGTCACAAAAGAGTTAGACATGACTTAGCAACTAAACAACAACAAATGGATGATTTGAGAGTCCTTTTCCTCAGCCTCTTTTTGAAAGACACAGATGTGAAGCTCCAGATTTTTCCTCTGTTTCCTGGCATGACCTTTCACAATTAATGCTTATATCAAACTCTACATTTCCTTGTAAGTTAACAGAGCTAGTATATGAATCCATGTTTATAAAAATCAAAATATTACAGAGGTACCTCTCATACCCACTTCCCTAGGAGACCAAAACCTTCCTCAATTTCTTCCAGCTGAGTGGAAAGTTTTTCTAGATGCTTTGAGGTTATCTACTTTATACACACTTGCTTCTAGAACCCCATTCCTGTCCCACTGCTGGCATTAGAACCCCATCCTCAGTTTGAGGGCCCCATTTCAAAGTCCTGACTCCCAGACTACAATGCATCAGTTTTTCTTTCCATTTCAGCTTTGGTTTTTCTTTTCCCTCAAATGTTTGGCACCTGTAAGTTTTCTCTTTTTTTCTTTCTCCAAAGCTCAGTTATCCACTAACTGATAGGGCAGTAGCATCATGCACTCTGAGGGCAAGTTGCCAACATCACCTGTGTGGCCTTAGGCAAGGTTCTTAACTTCTCTGTGTCTCAGTCCTTCTCTCAGTGGATTGGGGAGAATTGCACTTAATTCATGGGCTATTCAATGAGTAGGGTTAAAGGAGCATTCAAGTCAAGTGCTTAGAGTAATACCTGACATATAGTCAGATATCGGAGAAGGCAATGGCAACCCACTCCTGTACTCTTGCCTGAAAAATCCCATGGACGGAGGAGCCTGGTAGGCTGCAGTCCATGGGCTCACTAAGAGTCGGATACGACTAAGCGACTTCACTTTCACTTTTCACTTTCATGCATTGGAGAAGGAAATGGCAACCCACTCCAGTATTCTTGCCTGGGAATCCCAGG
>NW_011494839.1:1117430-1148785 GCF_000754665.1 Bison bison bison | reverse complement strand
ATTATTATTACATTTTGGCATTTTCCCACTTTATCCAGTATTAATACTTTGAGAGTTCCTCACGCATCCTTCCTTCATATTCTCTCCTGTCCTAATCTGTTGAGCGGAAGAATGAATAAGTTTCTCAAGAAGAAACGGCTTGAAGCAGGCCTTCGGGGGGCCTCAGAATGTGTGACCTGTCTGCAGTCTCCCTTCCAGCTGTCTTTTTCTTGGTAACTGCTTCCCTGGGGACCATACCTAACTTGACACCTAACTTAAAGACAATCTGTGGATGGTAGGGTGGAATGACAAGTGAGTCCTGCCCAGCTGGGCTCCCTCTACCGCCAGCGGCAACAGGTGATCAGCTGACACAGTCAGATCCTGTCATGGGGAGTTTGCGCTTGAGACCTAGAGGACAGAGGATCAGTTAGCTTGCAGGATCTGGAGCAGGGCACTGGACTCAGAACTGCCGAGTGACCAAAGTCATCAAGCAGGAAGCTCCGGACACAACCCTTCGTTTGGTTTCAGGACCTGTGTTAGAAGCAGTTCCCCTCCTTTTATGTTTCCTTATGATAAACTTCTGGGCTTCCCCGGTGGCACTAGTGTTAAAGAACCCGCCTGCCAGTGCAGGAGACATAGGAGCCACAGGTTCGATCCCTGGTCGGGCAGATCCCCTGGAGGACGGCAGGGCCACCCACTCCAGTTTCTTGCCTGGAGAATCCCATGGACAGAGGAGCCTGGCGGGCTACAGTCCATAGGGTTGCAAAGAGTTGGGCATGATTGAAGTGACTTAGCAAGCATGATAAACTTCTATCATCTGATGTATCGGGAACATGTCTTTTCTAAACCTAATAAATGCACCAGTATTAAGAACACAAACTCCAGTAATTCAGTTTTTCATTCCTGTCTCTAAGTCACTGAATTTATCTTTTCTGATCCAGTTCCCTCTCATTCAGGGAAGAAAAAAGACTAAGGTTGGATTCCAATCTGGGCTTCTCCACTTGACCAAGCTGTATAAACATTTAGAGCCAACAATACCTGATCCTTAATTGGGGAAACACTAAAATATTGTCATATAAGGTTTTTGTGAGAATTTTTCTTTTTTATTTAAAAAAATTATTTATTTTTAATTGGAGGATAATTGCTTTACAATGTTTGCTGGTTTCTGCCTTACATCAGCATGAATCAGCCATGGGTATTCATATGTCCCCTCCCTCTTGAACCTCCCTCCCCCACCTCTAGGTTTCCACAGAATGCCAGGCTGAGCTCCGTGTGTTATAAGCAAATTCCCACTGGCTATCCATTTCAAGGATATGTGGTAAGGTATATGTCTCAAAGTTCCTTTCTTGATTCCTCCCAGCGTCTCCTTCCCCCACTGTGTCTACAAGTCTGTTCTCTATGTCTGCATCTCTACTGCTGACCTGCAAATAGGGTCATCAGTACCATTCTTCTAGCTTCCATATATATGTGTTAATATATGATATTTGTATAACAGACTCTAGGTTCATCCACCTCAACAGAACCGACTCAAATTCATTTCTTTTTATGGCTGAGTAATATTCCATTGTGTGTGTGTATATATACACACACACACACACACACACATACTGCAACTTCTTTACCCACTCATCTGTTGATGGACATCTGGGTTGCTTCCACATCCTGGCTACTGTGAATAGTGCTGCAGTGACACTGGGGTACATGCATCTTTTACAACTGTGGTTGTAAAATTTCATTTGACCACACTTTTTAAAAGTTATGTTATATGCCAGGCCAGAGAAGGCAATGGCACCCCACTCCAGTACTCTTGCCTGGAGAATCCCAGGGACGGGGAGCCTGGTGGGCTGCCGTCTCTGGGGTCACACGGAGTCGGACATGACTGAAGTGACTTAGCATAGCGTATGCCAGGCACAGTGGTGGGTGCTATGGATACAATAGTTCCTACCATGATGGGCTTATACTCATAGTCCTGGAGAGAAACACCTGTCTGAGAAACACCTAACTTCTCACAGCCTTTCAGTGCATAGCTGCTGCTGCTAAGTCGCTTCAGTCGTGTCCGACTCTCTGCGACCCCATAGACGGCAGCCCATCAGGCTCCCCCGTCCCTGGGGTTCTCCAGGCAAGAACACTGGAGTGGGTTGCCATTTCCTACTCCAATGCATGAAAGTGAAAGTGAAGTCGCTCAGTTGTGCCTGACTCTTAGTGACCCCATGGACTGCAGCCTACCAGGCTCCTCTGTTCATGGGGTTTTCCAGGCAAGAGTACTGGAGTGGGGTGCCATTGTCTTCTCCGTCAGTGCATAGTAGCTCCTATTATTACCTCTACAGAAAAATATTTTTCTCACCCTTTCAAACTTAAAGGGCTGAAATAGGTTGCTTTTCCAAGTGTGTTTCACTGTAAGTATCAGAAGCAACCCATGACTTAGTTGTGTGTATTTTTAACTTTCTTTGGTTATTGGTAGTGTTTTTATTTCTTAACATTTTCACATGTATTTGAATCTAATCATTGATCAGTTTCTCTGTTTGGGACTATTTCCTCTCTTCTCATTGGCATCTGAAACACACATATGGATAGTCTCATTATTTTCTACAACCATGATTTATATATAATGAAGAGGGAAAATTTCATAGCTTGTAGTAATGGCTTCTTTATTGGTACAAGCTACCCATGTTCAGTTTTTTAATAAAGGCAATTTACCAGATGTGGAAAAGGGCTTCTAATGTTGCCCTTCACAAGGTATTAGATAAGATGAGTGTAGTGGATGTTTTTGATTGCCCCTCCTAAATCTATTTCCCCTCTTTAAACCCTAACAGAACTGACTTGCTCAGAGAAACACCCCCAGCCCCATATCAGGAATGAGTCTTGTCAGCCAATTAGAGCTTGGATATCCCTTGCAGCTTTTGTTAGTCTGGAGGTCTGGAGATGGCCACATGCTATAAATGGACTCAATCAGGTTTATGGGAAGGACTGATATTCCAAGGTTTAAGGGAAAATAAGATCCATTCTGTTGTTGGGCATAAACAATGTGTAACCCTGCTTGCCGTGGCAGCATAATTAAGAAGAGAGTGAACTTTGGGGTGAATCAGATTCTTTGGACCATTGGATAGAGAGACAGAAAACCCAGGTCTTTAATGACCTTAGAGAATCAACCAACTTTCAAGCTTGTTCTGCCTCCGGACTTCCTGTTATATAGCGTAAAATTTATAGTGTAACATTTTTCTTTATTCTGTAGGCCAGTTTGAGTCATCTGCTTGTAACCAAAAGCATGCTGCACAATAACAGTGATTTTACTTATGGCTCTTTGTAAGAATTATATAAGGAAAACCAATGGAATAATTACATTTAATGTTATTTAACAGTAAACACTCATCTCACACACTAGCAAAGTAATGCTCACAATTCTCCAAGCTAGGCTTCAACAGTATGTGAACCATGAACTTCCAGATGTTCAGGCTGGATTTAGAAAAGGCAGAGGAACCAGAGATTGAATTGCCAACATCCGTTGGATCATCAAAAAAGCAAGAAATTTCCAGAAAAACACCTACTTTTCCTTTATTGACTATGCCAAATCCTTTGACTGTGTGGATCACCACAAACTGTGGAAAATTCTTAAAGAGATGGGAATACCAGACCACTTGACCTGCCTCTTGAGAAATCTGTATGCAGGTCAGGAAGCAACAGTTAGAACTGGACATGGAACAACAGACTGGTTCCAAATAGAAAAAGGAGTACGTCAAGGCTGTATATTGTCACCCTGCTTATTTAACTTCTATGCAGAGTACTTTATGAGAAATGCTGGGCTGGAGGAAGGACAAGCTGAAATCAAGATTGCCGGGAGACATATCAATAACCTCAGATATGTAGATGACACCACCCTTATGGCAGAAAGTGAAGAGGAACTAAAGAGCCTCTTGATGAAAGTGAAAGAGGAGAGTGAAAAAGTTGGCTTAAAACTCAACATTCAGAAAACTTAGATCATGGCATCTGGTCCCATCACTTCAGGAAAAATAGATGGCAAAACAATGTCAACAGTGACAGACTTTATTTTTGGGCACTCCAAAATCACTGCAGATGGTGACTGCAGCCATGAAATGAAAAGACACTTGCTCCCTGGAAGAAGCTATGACCAACCTAGACAGGATATTAAAAAGCAGAGACTTTACTTTACCAACAAAGGTCCATCTAGTCAAAGCTATGTAGTCATGTATGGATGTGAGAGTTGGACTGTAAAGAAAGCTGAGCACTGAAGAATTGATGCTTTTGAACTGTGGTGTTGGAGAAGACTCTCGAGAGTCCCTTGGACTGCAAGGAGATACAACCAGTCCATTCTAAAGGAAATTGGTCCTGAATATTCACTGGAAGGACTGATGCTGAAGCTGAAACTCCAATATGTTGACCACCTCATGCGAAGAACTGACTCATTAGAAAAGACCCTGATGCTGGGAAAGATTGAAGGCAGGAGGAGAAGGGGACAACAGAGGATGAGATGGTTGGGTGGCATCACCAACGTGATGGACATGAGTTTGACTAGGCTCCAGGGGTTGGCGATGGACAGGGAGACCTGGTGTGCTACAGTCCATGGGGTGGCAAAGAGTTGGACACGACTGAGCAGCTGAACTGAACTGAACTGTAAACAGGTGGCGCTAGTGGTAAAGAACCCATCTGCCAATGCAGGAGCCATATGACTTGGGTTTGATCCCTGCGGGAACATCCCCTGGAGGAGGGCATGGCATCCCCCTCCAGTATTCTTGCCTGGAGAATCCCCATGGACAGAGGAGCCTGGTTGGCTACAGAGAGTCACATAGAATCAGACACAACTGAAGTGACTTAACATGCACACAATAGTAAACAACATATTTCACATGTGGGAAAACACATATTGATATTCTTTCTTTCCTCCCTGAATACCGTTCTCTAAAACACCCATTTAATTTTGATGGCAGCTTAAAAAAACTGTGTGTGTTTTCAAAAGGGGAGATATACTCAATAGCTAAGACTCATCTTTCATTTGCAAGAAAAATAGGACAGTTTAAAATATTTGCTGAATTTTCTGAAAGCTTGTATCTTGTGGAAGAATGAATAATAGGCTGTTCACTTATTGAACAACAACAAAAAAAACCCCTCATGCCCAAGGACAAAGAAGTCTATTAAGTAATCCCATCTAGAAAAATTAATGTTCACATGTAGATTCTATATTAGAGAGGTCTCAGAGCTGTATTTCCCTTGTTGAAAGATTGTGTTTTGATGCACATGAAAAATTTCATTAAAAAGCAATAAATAAGAGGCAACTTGGCAGAGAATACTCAAGAGAGCTAAATGGAGTCTCCCTTCTTTGGTCATAGTTTATAGTTGCAATATAAAGTACTCAGAACATGAAGAAGCTCCCTGTGGCAGTTTGCCTAGAACATGAACATTTAGACTTCACTCTTGGATCAACATTAGGCAGAAGTGATGACCTTCTTTTTGTTGTTGCTACAGTTATTTTCCCGAGAGAGAAAAGAAAAACATAATCTTCAAAAGCCTTACTCTTGTACTTGACTTTGTAGCAGACAATTTCTCAAGAGGTTGAATGCCTACCCTGACATCTCATATGTAATGGCTGATCAAGAAATATTTGCTGAATTGAAATTGGCTTTGTGTAAACTGCTTTTAAATTTCTGAAATTGGCTTCCATTGTGTGGTTTGAAAATTCCCTGCTCTCTTATTAGCACAGGTTGGAGAGGGAAAAAGCAATGAAATGTAACCCTACCATGAAGTTCTTTTTTTCTTACAGTAAAATATTATCTTTATTATGTCTCAAGGACTTTTGTGTATTATTGTCAAATAATTATTTGACAAGTTCTTGTGATATTGAATAGGACTCAATCAGAGAAAACTTTTACCACAACAGAGAACAAACCATTCATTCAACAGGTATCTATCCATGCAAGTCCCAAGGTGGCTATAGCCATGAAATTAAAAGACGCCTGCTCCTTGGAAAAAAAAAGCTATGACAAACTTTGTGTATTAAAAAGCAGAGACGTCACATTGCAGACAAGGTCTGTATAGTCAAAGCAATGGTTTTTCCAGTAGTCATATATATATGCAAGGGTTGCATCATAAAGAAGGCTGCACACCAAAGAATACTGATGCTTTTGAACTGTGGTATTGAAAAAGACTCTTGAGAGTCCCTTAGACAGCAAGGAGATCAAACCAGTCAATCCTAAAGGAATGCAAACCTGAATACTCATTGGAAGGACTGAAGCTGAAGCTGCAGCTCCAATACTTTGGCCACCTGATGCAAAGAGCTGACTCTTTGGAAAAGACCCTGATGCTAAGAAAGATTGAAGGCAGGAGGAGAAGGGGGTGACAGAGGATGAGATGGTTGGATGGCATCACTGACTCAATGGACATGAGTTTGAGCAAGCTCGAGGAGATGGTGAAGGACAGGGAAACCTGGTGTGCTGCAGTCCATGGGGTCGCAAAGACTCAGACAGGACTTAGTGACTAAACAAGAAGGACAGAATTGGCTTACAAAGGGAGAGAGAGAGGCTAGATCCAGGTTAGACTAGAGGTAGAGACCACAGAACTCACTGCTGAGTTTATATATAACCAAAGCAGAATTAGAGAACAATCACAGACGACCACTACGTTTTGGCCATTAGCTGAGACTGAGAAGACCGGAGGCAGGTTTGGTGGAAAGATCAAGCTCCTTTTTCTTTCTGGACATGCTATATTTGAGATCCTATCAGGCATTGGATAAGGTGATGAGTCAGTTGGATTATATGAATTTGGGGTTTGGCAGGGAGCTGAGGTCAGAAACGAAAATTTAGAATACATTAACATATGGTTGGGGCTTCCCAGGTGGCTCAATAGTAAAGAATACACCTGTCAATGCAGGAGATGCAGGTTCGATCTCTGGATTGGGAAATGGTGGGAAATGGCAACTTGCTCCAGTATTCTTGTCTGAAAAATCCCATGGACAGAGGAGCCTGACTAAAGTCTAGGCAGTCACAAAGAGTCAGATGCAACTGAGCAACTGAGCACAGGCATGTGCACGCGCATGCACACACACAACATATGGTTAGTATTTAAAACCCCGATACGCATTTCTCCTAACTAGGGCAAAGAATGTTTAGAGAATAGTAAAATGTTGTAAATAGGATTTGGATTTCCCAGAAGCTGTTGGCCAGCCTTTCTCTTTTCCTAGTTATTACTTCATTCTGTTTGTAACCTTAGGATTTGAGAGTTCAGTAGAAATCGTATGAGGCAGAAGAGCTGGGGAGAGAACAGCCCTGCTACTATGCCACAAGACACACCTCATACATACAATGCTGGTTTTTTATCACAGTGTCTCTCTCCACACACCTCAGCTCTAAATCTGAGTCAGGGTCAAATGCAACTCAAATCACATATGGAACCAAGGGAGCTTAGGTTTTTGTAGCCTTTGCTGGCCAGAAAGACACACAAGCAGAGGCTGCAGGAGGTGCTGAGAGAGCCAATCTAGTGTCCGCCCCGCTGATCAGCAAAACATGGGCACTGGCTTTTAATGAGGCTTTAATTCTACAAGAGATTTGAAGAACACTTATTAGAAATTTGACATGCAGAAGTATTTTTTCCTTCTGGTGCACTACTGGGATGAAGCAGTTATAGAAAGCTGTGGCAAATTTCCCTTGGAAGCTATGAGCCAGTTTTCTAAATTAGACTTTAATTTGTTAATCAAAAACAAGAATTGACTGAAATTACTGGGAACCGAACTGGGAGATATAGTCAATGAAACGGGAAAAACACAGCAAGATCTGTTTACATTCTTGCCAAATGTATTCCTCGGTTTGGAAATTTGGAGTTTTTGTTTTTTTGGTTTTTTATGATGTTAATTTTGTTTGGGAATGCTTTTTAACTGGGAAACATTCTCATATTGTGGAAAGGGATTGGTCTTTATATCTTTGGAGGTGAGTGTGTTTATTGCTTTGTGTATATACAATTAATACAGAACGTGGGATTGAGAGGGCAAACTCATAAGTTCATTGCAGCATCATTCACAATAGCCAAGATGTGGAAATAACCCAAGTGTCCAGTGCTGGATGAATGGACAAAGAAAATGTGGTATGAAGATGCAATGGAGTAGTATTCAGCCCTAAGAAAGAAGGAAATCTTGCCATTTGCCACAATGTGAATTGACCCAGAGAGCATCACGCTAAGTGAAATAAGCCAGACAGGGAAAGACAAGTACTATATGACCTCACTTGTGAATGGAAACTAAAAAAGCCAAACTCATAGAAATAGCAAGTAGAATGGTGGTTGCCAAGGGCTGAGGGGTGGGGGGCATGGGAGATTCAGGACAAAGTGTACAAGATCTCTGGGATCTGGGAATCTAGTGCACAGCTCTAGGTGACTATAGATAATAATATTGTACTGTATACTTGCAAGTTACTGAGAGAACAGAACTTTAATGTTCTTCCCACCCATAACAACAACAACAACAAAATTGTAATTTATGAGGTAAGGGATGTGTTTAACTAGCTCTATCATGGTAAACATTTCACATTATCATATTGTGATAATATGATATCACATTATGATATCATATCATTATGATATATAAATATGATATCACATATTTAAGGCATATTCACATTATGCCTTGCTGCTGCTGCTAACTCGCTTCAGTCATGTCTGACTCTGTGTGACCCCATAGATGGCAGCTTACACAAATTTAACATGTCAATTATATCTCAACAAAGTTAGAAGAACATCAGAAGTGCAAGTCTTGAATTTTTTTCTTTCTTTTTTTTTAAATTTTATTTTATTTTTAAACTTTACATAATTGTATTAGTTTTGCCAAATATCAGAATGAATCCACCACAGGTATACCTGTGTTCCCCATCCTGAACCCTCCTCCCTCCTCCCTCCCCATACCATCCCTCTGGGTCGTCCCAGTGCACTAGCCCCAAGCATCCAGTATCGTGCATCGAACCTGGACTGGCATCTCGTTTCATACATGATATTTTACATGTTTCAATGCCATTCTCCCAAATCTTCCCACCCTCTCCCTCTCCCACAGAGTCCATAAGACTGTTCTATACATCAGTGTCTCTTTTGCTGTCTCGTACACAGGGTTATTGTTACCATCTTTCTAAATTCCATATATATGCGTTAGTATACTGTATTGGTGTTTTTCCTTCTGGCTTACTTCACTCTGTATAATAGGCTCCAGTTTCATCCACCTCATTAGAACTGATTCAAATGTATTCTTTTTAATGGCTGAGTAATACTCCATTGTGTATATGTACCACAGCTTTCTTATCCATTCATCTGCTGATGGACATCTAGGTTGCTTCCATGTCCTGGCTATTATAAACAGTGCTGTGATGAACATTGGGGTACACGTGTCTCTTTCCCTTCTGGTTTCCTCAGTGTGTATGCCCAGCAGTGGGATTGCTGGATCATAAGGCAGTTCTATTTCCAGTTTTTTAAGGAATATCTACACTGTTCTCCATAGAGGCTGTACTAGTTTGCATTCTCACTATCTGGCTCTATAAATGTAACCAATTCTGGAACACTTCAGTCAGGGCTTAAGAAATATGATTGTGTAATTAACACCTCAGTTAAGATGCTTTTGGTTTCAAATAACAGACAATCCATCTTACAATGAACTAAATCCTATGGGAAATTATTTGCTTATCAATGAAAAGTCTGGCAATAAGTCAGCAGAGTTTGATCAGGGCTCCAGCTTGATTTCTCCACAATTCTCTTAACTTTGTTCACCCAAGCCCCCTTTACTCACTGTCACAAAATGGTTGCAGCAGACCCAGGTCTCACATCCATACACCACACTGTTACCAAGAAGGGCTTGCTTTTCCTTTTCAACTACTGAAAGGAAAGAGTCCTACAGATTTGGATCATTAAGATGCTAAGCTCATCCTTGAACCAATCATGGTGGAAGAAGAATGTATTCTTCATGTTATCTAGGCTCACTCCTGCAGATGATGATGGGAAGATGGTGGTGATGGCGGTGGAGGTACCTTAAAAACACATGACTACTTCACGATGAGGAAATACACAATGTTTGTGTGTATAAACCAAGACGCAATCCCACGTGCACTTTCTTTCCAATCTCTTGACAACTGCCTTTCCTAGATTGCACCCAGGATTAGTGGGATGCTCAGGGGGTGGAGCGTGGGTGGCAGTGTTGATTTGGCAGTTTTTAATGTCCATGCACATGAGGCACAAACTATAGGAGTGGGAGTGGAGAATATTTTTACAGGCTCCTACAAGCCAAAGCCTTCTGGAAGAATATTCTGAGGATACAGACATTTTGGCATTTAACAGTGACTCAGGAGTAAGCTTAATTAAGAATAATCAGTGAGGGGATGTTAATATTAGCAGTCTAAAATTAACCACACAAAAGCTGAAGAATCAAAGGATTGTCAGCTCTTTCAAAGGCAAAAACTAAACTGTATTTCTTTTGTCTCCCCAAAAGGAATTTACATGAAGCTTAATGGCTTTGTGATTCTATAAAGGCCTTGACTCTGCAGTGCCACCTGTTCAGGCTGCACTTTAGTGTCTTCTTACTAGGTACTTAACTTTCCCCATTTGATGGATAAAATCTATATAATGTAGGCTTTTTGCTTTATGAATGGCCAGATCTTGGGAAGAAACACAGATCTAAAATGTTATTGAAGTCTGGAAATTTGGAATAGTGGGGAATTTCTGGAATTCAAATGGCTTTATTTGTATTCTGCAGCACAGAATATGAAGGAGGCTGCTGCTGCTGCTGCTGCTAAGTCGCTTCAGTCGTGTCCGACTCTGTGTGACCCCATAGACAGCAGCCCACCAGGCTCCCCTGTCCCTGGGATTCTCTAGGCAAGAACACTGGAGTGGGTTGCCATTTCCTTCTCCAATGCATGAAAGTGAAAAGTGAAAGTGAAGTCGCTCAGTCGTGTCTGACTCTTCTCGACCCCATGGACTGCAGCCCACCAGGCTCCTCTGTCCATGGGATTTTCCAGGCAAGAGGACTGGAGTGGGGTGCCATCGCCTTCTCCGATGAAGGAGGCTAGGGCCCCTGATTGACAAACATCAGAGACCTCAGCCCTCCTACTGGCTTCCCTCCTGCCCCGAGCCACACCCCTCTACCTTTTGTAATATGATATGGGTTGGAAGAGGATTGAAGGCAGTTGATGAAGAGGGTTTGGTACAGGGTGGGTGCCAATTTATGTAATCTTTTTGACGATATCCTTCTCTGAGTAAGGCTAGGATCAGAGCTCTGTGGGAATCATATTATTCTGACATGTCTATGCTGGCCTCTTCCTTTTCTACGTTACCCCAGGCCTGGAGGGCTCACAGCAATAGGAGCCCAGATACACCTCAACTTCCTCTTCTGCACTTTAAAATTCTAGTCCTGGCTTTCCCATCACTAGCTGTGAGACTCGAGGTGAATGACTTCACCTCTGTGATCTTTCTGTAAGACATGGTTAATGTTGCCCTACATTGTAGCACAGCCAGTTGGATCAAATTAGGGAGCATGGAGGCATTCTCTGCAAATTGTCAAGTTACACAATGGGAGAGAGTTATTTAGTCTCTCCAACACCAGCAATGGTCTGCAGTGTTTCAACCCTGCAGTCTTTCAATATGCCTGAGGGTTTCTTTGTTGTTGTGGGAATTCTCATTGCAGTGATACAATTTGCTCATTCTAAAAAGCAAAGCACTAAGATGCTTCTACTTTATAAAATTAGATATAGGAGAAAAAGGCACATGCAAGTCTTTGAGCTGTTATCATCCAAGTAGAATAGCAGTCACATCTCTGATAAGAGGGTTCTGACTCTAGCATTAGCATGGTTTCTGCGATTTCAGTGGCTCTAATGAGATGGACAGAAAGGATGCCTACTGTGAAATACGTAACAGGAGTCAGGAGACACGGAGTTTGATGGAAGGATATGAGGATATAATTCCCCTTTGAGAGTAATTCTAAAACCTCATTATGGTTGGCCACAAAAGACATTTCAAGTCCTTCCTTACTCAAACTGCTTAAATGTAACATTTTAGTCTGCTGCAATCTTTTGTTTTGCATTAATCAGGGTTCCTGAAGAAAAAGAAAGTGAACCAGCTTCTCTATCTCCACCTTAAGGGGGATCACATAGGCTGACTCTGATGCCCATTCAAAAGAGGAGGATGAGCTCATCTGGGAATGTGTGACTGTAATGGCATCAGTAAAAAGCTACGTTTAATCCCTGCAATCCTTGACTTTAAAACAGTCACACTGTGTGAGTCAGAAGACACAGCCCTGAGGAGGGATGGTGGCAAAGACAGAATTTCTTTTTTAAATACAATATATTTTTGTACAGAATCCTTCCCTGAGTTCATCCTTAGCTCTGCTTTCCCTGAGGTTATTTCTTGTCCATCTCCCTTCCTGGATGTAAAACACTTGGTCTTCATATTACCATAGGCTTATGGGTTTTGGTGTGTGTTGGAATCCAACTCCTTTGAGTGTCTGTGGAAACAGAGAGGCACACAAGGCGGGCGATTGGAGGAATTATTATTACTGCTGTTTATTTTTGCCTCCTCTGCTGGACTATGCATGGAGTTGGGTGAGAAAAGAACTCTGGAGGTGAAAGGGCAGGCTGGATGTCCTTGCTTACCTAGCCCAGATCTACCAGAGCTGTAGCTGCTTCCCACCTCCAACCCTGACTTCAGAAGCCATTCTACCTCCCCATGAAAACTGCAACTCTAAATAAACATTGTTGAAGGGGTTTCTGTCTGAGACATTTCTATTTTCAGTACCCCATTCTTCTGCCTTCCAATATCCCCACAGCTGCCAGGGAGCAGGAAACATGGATTGATGCAGTGATGACTGATTAACCTCAAATCTACGTGATTTATAAATACTTGTGGAGCACATATCATGACAAAGAACTCACAGGAGGATGAAGAACCAGGAGGTGATGTGATCATAATTAACAACCGACGCCCAGTTGTAAACCTGACCTTACCAATGTGGAGGTGACAAGTGCCCTTGAATCCAGGTCATCAAGATGACCTTGGCTCAGTTGCTTCACCTTCCCAACACCTGATCATCCTCACTAAGGAACGGAGTTTCGGGAGGGCTGAGTGAGAATAGAAATGAGGCTCTTTGTAAAGCGGTCACATGTCCTATAACAATGAGGTTCTGTTTGGGCCTATAGCCCTTGGGATTTTAAAGATGGCCTTAATGGTCAAGAATAGTGTGCCAGAACCAAATAGACAGGCCCCTGTGCCTGGATCTCTGGATTCATGCAAAGTATCTCCAAGCAGTTTGGTCTTGAGGATTGAGTTGGGGAAACTGAGGCAATGTGATGCTCTCTTGTCCTTTCCTCTCAAATATAAAACCAACAAAATAAAGAATACTACCCCACCTTCTACACCTACCATGCATCTCTCCACCTCTTACCACTAGGTATGTTGTTATTTAGTTGCTAAGTCATGTCCAGCTATTTTGCGACCCCATGGACTGTAGCCCACCAGGCTCCTCTGTCCATGGGATTTCCCAGGCAAGAATACTGGAGTGGATTGCCATTGCCTTCTCCAGTGAATCTTCCTGACCCAGAAACCAAGCCTGAGTCTCTTATAGCTCCTGCACTGGCAGGCGGATTCACCACTGAGCCACCCAGGAAGCCCAGCAATGACGACTGGTCCTACTTCTTTGCTATAGGGAAGCTCCGTGCACACCTGAGGCATTGTGTTCACTGGTATCCCTCAACAAGTCCTGTCCCTGGTTCATGGGAGGTCTTCAGCAAACATTTGGTGAATTAAAGCTTCTTTAAATCTTGGAGGTTCTAAAGCTTTTGGTTTTCTTTTGTCTGTAGGTGGGATGATGATAGCACTCGGGCTGCCTATAGCTCTTCCGCAGCCCTGTCCCCTCTCCCTGACCCTCTGTCCACCTTCCTGTCTCTCTCTCATTGGTCCAAGCAAGGGCTCAGCTGGCTCTGCTGGTCTTGCTCCACTGTTTCCTTAGGCCCATGTTCTCTCTGCCGCCACAAGTGGGGTTTTGTGAAATGTAAATCTGATCATGTGTTCATTAAATCAACATTTACTGACTTCCTGTGCCTGCTAGCAACTATTCAGATTCTAAAGATCCCCTTGAACAACTTTCCATCACACGTGGAACTGCACGGTAACCAGGCTCCTCTCCTGGTTTCCTCCCCCATCTCAATGGCCGGCTTTTCAGCCACACCAGAGTCCTTCTCACTGCCTGAGAGCAGTGCTGACTCATCCCTTTCTTGATTTAGCTGTTCCCTCTGCAATGAAAACCCTTCCCTGCCTTGTTGGTCTGAAGAACTCCTATTTACCCTGTGACACCCAGCTACAGAGCTTTTCTGTAAAGGCCTCTCCGACTGCTTTTCCTACCCTAACCAGAATGATGACACCATTGTATCTTGCATATCCTGAATGCTACAGCTCTGCCAGCACATGCTTGTGTGTTACATCTGTGTATTGCACATATGTCATTACACATACAGCATTGAATCATAGTGCTTTCCTTCCCTGGCCATCTCCCTGGCTGCAATGCCAGCCTCCTGAGGTCAGGCATTAGTTCTAGTGCATGCTGGCCTGCCCAGCACCTAGGGAGGGATGGAATACACATCTGCCCAAAGAATCACAGCAGAGGTGTAGCTTACGAGATCAGCTTTCCCCGTGGATCCTCCTCCTGTACCAGCCTCTAAACATCCTTTCTCAGGGTCTCATTCCCTTTTCACCCTAAGACTCTTTCCCTTGACAATCTCACCTAATCCTATGACTTTGAAGCATCTGTATATTGATAGGTGAAGTGAAAGTATTGGTCACTCAATCCTGTCTGACTCTGCAACCCAGGGACTGCAGCCCACCAGATTCCTCTGTCCATGGGATTCTCCAGGCAAGAATGCAGGAGTGGGTAGCCATTCTCTTCTCCGTTGATAACCACCCCCCCAAAAAATTTATCTCTGCATCAAACCTTTCTTCGCAGTTCCTGCTCACTTCTCTGACTGTAGATCTAACTTATTATCTCTTCCTGGGTGTTTCCCAGACATCTCAACTATAATATCCAACAGCAAAGTTAATCTTTCCCTCAAATCCACTTATCCTATTTGTTAAATAAAACATCCAACTCTCTACTGTAAGTCAAGGCACCAAGACGAAGTCAGGAGCCATGACCTTGTCTTTGAAACTTCCTTCTCCTTTAACCCAATGTTCAACCCATTACCACATCTAGTTCATTCCACTTCTCTTACAGATCTTGATTCTTCCTCGCTTTCTTCATCTCCACTGCTTTTCCCTCCCTCCTCTCTCCTGCGTGGCCCACTTTCCCAGCCTCATGACTGGAGTCTCTGCTACCATCTTGCTCCCCTGCTTCCCCACAAGGCAGGTAAACCAATTTAAAGGAAAATGCAAACAGCATCCCATCTTTCCTTGCTTAAAACTCTTCAGTACCTTTCCACTCACAAAGAGAGAAAATTCTTCTAAAAAAAATCTTAGCACGATCTGCAAAACACTATCCCAATAGGTCTCTACCTTCCTCTCCTTTCTTGCACTCCTTACACCCTCACTTTGTAGGTTTCAAATATACAGGCTTTGGGCTTCCCAGGCGGTGCTAGTAGTAAAGAACCAGCCTGCCAATGCAGTAGACATACGAATTCAATCCCTGGGTTGGGAAGATCCCCTAGAGGAGGGCATGGCAACCCACTCCAGTATTCTTGCCTGGAAAATTCCATGGACAGAGGAGCTTGGCAGACCATAGTCCATGGGGTCGCAAATAGTTGGACACGACTGAAACAATTTAGCGCACGTGTACACACAGACACACACACATACAGATTTTACTTTTTGCTCTTAATTGGCCAGGAATCTCCGTACCAAATGGAAGCAGACATATAATAGAGTTCAAATTCAGATTATATCAGTTATCAGGGGATGCTGAGATTCTCCTAATTAAATTATGGCTGCCAGTCATCACTCAAACTAAGGATATTGTTAATTAAGATACAAAACAATGTGATACATATGTATAACTGGGCACTACCTAACATGGGAAAGGAATATACCAACCTATTTATTTCAGTTAGAATTAACTGGGCTCATTTTGGATATAGTTTATCTTGGGGAAAAAATGGAATAGATTAAGTTACAATGGCTGTTCTAAGATAGATAATTTTTTCTCTGATGCACACTAAAAAAAAAGATGATCACTTTTTTTCCCAGTCTCATTCAGAGAGTCTCCTGGCATCTGTATTATTATTCAAAATATATTATATATTGGGGAAGTTTGAATCTACATTTTAATAAGCTGCAAACCTAATTATATTTGCAAAACTGCCCCAAGGTCCTTACTCTACTTTTCAACAAAGTATTCAACCGGCTGAATGCTAGAAGCAAGACTTCACTTTACCAAAACTGTCTTATTCATGAATTCCACAAAAACAATTTATTCTCACATTTATCATCAGTAATAAATAAATCACATTGCTATCAAGATGCAAAGCACATTTTATGATACATTGCCTTTCTTTTTCATTGCATTTTTTATTACTTAGAGATTTCCCCCAGTGATAAGCCAAGATGATCTTCAAAACATGAATTGGAAAAGATAAGAGCCTTTGAAATATCATTTCCTTCTGCTGTGGAAAAGTTTCATCGCTGTAGTCAGTGTTTTAGTAATACAGGTAGAAAGTTGTTGTAGAGGCTTGGTCATTTCAAATCTAGTTCAGGGTCAGCAAAAACAAATCCCAAATGGTATGATTTTATTATCTTTGGAGGCAGTGTAGTGTGATGGGAAGGCTTTGGATGGTAGATTTAGAAAACCTAAGTTTGAATCACATGGCAGAATAAATTTGGGAAAATGACTTCTGAGCCTCAGGTTTCTCTGAAGAATATTCCATCTACTACAGGGGTTTGTTGTTTAGTCACTCAGCTGTGTCTGACTCTTTTGTGACCCCATGAACTGTAGCCAGGTTCCTCTGTCCATGGGATTTCCCAGGTAAGAATACTGGAGTAGGTTATCATTTCCTTCTCCAGGGGACCTTTCTGTCCCCAGAGATCAAATCCTTATTTCCCAAGTCTCCTGCATTAGTAGGAGAATTCTTTACCACTGAGCCACCAGGGAAGCCCCCATTGGGGAGGCATAAATGATCTTACTGTCAGTGTAGAGTTGGGCAGGTGACAAGGGTTAAAAACTGCAGTTTCAATGACTTGTAATAATGCAAATTTTCCTGTCCTCTCCTGACCTTATTTATTTGCAAAAGAAAATGCCAAACTTCAGAGTTTGTATCATTGGAGAGTTGCAGTTGATAAGGAGACTCGATTCCATTAATTTCCCAGAGCATGTGGGTTTCCTGGGAAAGTTGGGTTTATTTTGCATTATGGTTCACTTGAAGGTCTAATGATTTTGACATTATTACTATTGTCAGTAATCTGGATTAACATACCCTGGTTGTCACAGAATTCTGGAATCACTGTGGACCTGTACAGATTCCATTTATAATTCCATTCTAAAGAGAGAGCATTTTGTGCAGCAATATGACTTCTAACCATTCTAGGGAGCAAACACTAGTTCATTCTTTTATTTAGTAATTTATTCAAATATTCACTGAGTGTGTACAACACACCACACACTGTTCTAAGCAAAGAGGAAACAGAAATGGTCAAAAATTCAAAAATCTCTGACCTCCATCAGGGAGGAACCATTCATACTTAATACATAAGTAAACCATACAGTCTGTGGATGGTGAGGGCCACTATGGAGACCAGAAGGCAGGGGAGGGTTCTACCAAGTGCCAGAGGAGGGTTGTTGAATTTTACATATGACAGTCAGGGATTTGCCTGATGGTCCAGTGCTTAAGAATCTGCCTTGCAAGGCAAGGGGTGCAGGTTCAATCCCTAGGTGGGGAACTAAGACTCCATCTGCTACAGTGCAACTAAGCCCATGTGTCATGACTAGAGAGTCTATGCACTGCAAGGAAAGATCCTGCATGAGACAACGAAGATCCTGCATGAGGCAACTAAGACCCAAAGCAGCCTATATGAATAAATAAATGTTTAAAAATATGGTGGTCAAGGAAGGTGTATTTGAGGAGGCAACACTAGCAAGAAAGCCATGTGGATTCCTATGGAAGGAATGTTCCAGGCAAAGGGAGGCCAAATGCAAAGGCTGAGGCATGGAAGCATGCTTGGGGATTAAGGAGTTAGGAGGAGCCTGGTGTGACTGGCAGAAGTGAGTCGTGGGCACCAGAAGGAGGCATCTGAGAGGCAGGGCCTTGAAGGGCATTGTAAAGATTTTGGCTTCTAATCTGAGCCAGAGATGAAGTCATCAGAGAGTTCTAAGCATAGGAATGATCTGATCCGAGTGCAGTAAGGGAATTTTTTTCAAAAGTTACCCTTTTCATGCAGCAGGAAGCATCCTGCCCCTACAGTTTCTGTAGCCCACCGTGGGAGAGGCTGGTCCCCAAGCTGGACTCCTCAAGGCTCAAGCATATGATAAACCCTTGGGCTCCAAGTACATGTCACATAACTTATGACCCACCCCAACATGAAGACTCCTTTGTTACAGCACAGGAGAATCTGGGGTGAATGCTACAGGTGTCGATTACACAGCTCAGAGAGTATGTTCTAAAAATTCCTGAGAGATGGGAAACCTGAAACAGAGCACACAGGGGCAGAGAGAACAAACACCAACTCCCCACATCTCCCACCTCCCCAGGCCCTGGCAGCCACCATCCTACTTTCTGTCTCTGGATCTGATGACCCTGGGAATCTCATTTGAGAGGAATCATATGATATTATCTTTTTATGTCTGGCATTTTACTCAGTGAAATGTATTCAGGTTTCATCCATTCTGTAGCATGTGCCAGAATTTCATTCCTTTTTATGGTTGAATAAAATGTTCCTCTGTATGGGTAGAGTTGGCTTCCCAGGCTGTGCTGGTGGTAAAGAACCTGCCTGCCATTGCAGGAGATAGAAGAGACATGGGTTCAATCCCTGGGTTGGGAAGATCCCCTGGAGGAGAATATCTGCTGTCAGAGCCCTGAGATTTAACTTTTCTGGTAGTGGTTGCCCCCCAAGAAGGGAGGGACTTCTCTGGTGGCTCAGATGGTAAAGAATCTGCCTGTAATGAGGGCAAACCGGGTTTGATCCCTGCATTGGGAAGATCCTCTGGAGAAGGCAATGGCAATCCACTCCAGTATTCTTGTCTGGAGAATCCCATGGACAGAGGAGCCTGGTGGGCTACAGTCTGTAGTGTCTCACAGAAGTGACTTAGCACGCATGCACACACGCACACATGGGTATATCATTCAGCACTGCATCACCATCTTGGATATCATCCCTATGGGTCACTGCAACTTCCTCAGACGATGATTTTGGGGGTGGGAGTTGGAGGAGGCAATTAGTTGGAGTCAAGGCAGAGGAGTTCCACTCTTTCCTTTCAGAGGATGGCTGGGATTGTGGGCAACTTTAGGAGGGTAGCATGTGAGAATGGGAGCTCTTGATGGCTTCTATTTCCTCTTGTAGGATGTTGTTGTTTAGTTGCTGAGTCATATCCAGCTCTTTTGTGACCCCTTGAACTGTAGCCCACCAGGCTTCTCTGTCCTTGAGCTTTCCCAGGCAATAGCACTGGAGTGGGTTGCCATTTTCTTCTCCAGGGAATCTTCCTGACCCAGTGATCAGACTCACATCTTCTGCATTGCAAGGCAGATCCTTTACCACTGTGCCACCCGGGAAACCCAACTTTGTAAGATGAGGGGGAATTTAATCTACATATAATGCATGAGGAGTTTGCAAGCCAACAACTTGCTGTGGGCAGTCCATTCCAATTCTATCTCCATCTCTGGTTCTAGCATTCATCTCTGGGTAGGAACAAAGTTACTACTCATGATACAGCTCTAAAAATATGAGATTGTGACTACATAGCTACTCAAAAGAAGTGAATATTACTCCTGCACCTAATGATTTATTGCTGATTTGGTCCTTACGATAAAGTACTTTGTTGTTGTGTTACTTTAATATGTGTCTCAAGGTAACACAATGCTCCACAGCCAGCACCTTGGAGAGTTATTTGGTGTCAGTAATACAGAAGCACATCTCTCCTCTCCTCCATATATCTTCCAAAAAATCAGTTTCTTGACATTCTCAATTAGAGCCGAATTATACTGAAGAGAAAGCATGATGGGAGGAAAAAGAACTGGTGCCGTCAAAAGGCTCTCCTCTGGGAAAGGGGCTCGTGAGGCTGGTGGCTCTTGGTGGAGCCCCTAACACTCTCCAGAAAAGGGACAGGCAGGTTCCTACTATCTGCCCTTCCTATGAAGAGTTCTCTATTCAGAACCTGAGAAATAAAACCCAATGTATATAGTACACTGCCCCAGAGAACAAAGCTCTAAACCTCAAAGCAAATACAAAACAGAGATGAAGCCATCAGCAAACACCAGTAAAGATCATTCTTCAGTTACAACAGGTAGGTACAGAAGATTTGGTTAAGTCTGGATAGTAGAACTCTTTTAGTCTATTATTAGCCAGTTATAAGAGCTATCTGACCAGCCTCTTCGAACTGCTTGATGTAGTGGGTGCAATTTTTATGAACAAGCTTGAAAGCCTGTTCATCAGCCTATGTTCCCACATCATGTTTTAGGCTATTAAGCAATGAATTCATTAAGACCCACTGTCCATGTAGAAACATAGGTTATGAGATGGAAGTAATGGACACCCTTTTCAAAGTAAGGAGGCAGAAAGGAACTTTACAGGGAAGATACTGGGTTGTCTATAGAATTTAAGAAGATGAGCAACCAAGGCTTGGATAGTACAGGAACTAAGGTGCTTCTAAGGTCTCATTCCAAAAGCCTGTGGACTATGCTTGTTGGCCCTACCATTGATAGCACTCAGTTCCTACATCAGCATGTTCTCAGCTTAAGCGGTCTGCAGAAGCTAAGATGGTCGTACCCAACTCCATACCCCAGGTGAGAGAATCACATTCAACGGTTTTGAGTCAGGTGTCAACCCAGACCCCTAACTTTTGATGGGCCTCAGCCAAGAGTCTAAAGGAGACCCCATGCCAAGCAAGTAAATACTAAAAGATGTAAATCAAGATGAAAAGATAATAAAATGTTCTATCCTCCCAGGTTGAGTGGCATACCTTTCTAACAGTCTGGAAATCCAGATTGAAATTTACAAATTAGATTCCAGGGGGTGCTGGGCCCAGACGTAGGAGCACAAGAGAGTGTTGGCTGCTAACATGCAGCCTTCTCCTACTCCTGGCTTGTGGATACCCCAGTCTGCATATCCATGCTCCAAGAGCAGCCTGCACAAATATCTGCCTCTCTTACCATTTGGGTCTGGAGCTGGCAAATCTTATGTGGGCCCTGGAGGTGGGAAGGAGGCTGTTTGGGCATGGATTCCAAGGCTCTGGATTCCCAAAATAGTCCATGGAAAAAGGGTACACTTTGAGGAGGATGGAGATACAGTTGGAGGGGAGCCAGAGCAAGACACCCAGGGCAGATGATCCTCTCACCTAGCTAGTAGGATGTAATACTAGCTGTAATATCAGGAAATAGTATTACTTTGGTTACAGTTGGGTAATTATGGCTCATCTGATTGAAGAGCTAGTTGAACATGTCAAAGGCTAGGAAAGGAACATATATACATAAATACTTGGTTTACTGTATCCTAAACCAAAAGAGATCAACATTACCTATCAACATTACCATGCTGTCCAGGAAAGGTGAAAATAAAATGGTTTCAGTAACACAATAAATCCTAAACAACTTTTTTTCTTACTTCTGAAGTAAAAAACTGCTTATTCTTGTCCCAAAAATACCAGCAAAGGTTTCACTTTTAAAGGTCACGTAGACTGTCAGTACCAATCTTGTGGCTTTGTTCTACAAGATTTTTATTTCTGCTCAGGAAAACAAAACACAACAGCAGAACACAATTCAGGTTCAAAGTGTGCTAAGGTTTATTCCATTACTTTCCCCTTCTGGGCTCCTTAATAGGCATATCTGTGTGCAACTGAGATCTTCAGGACCTTACATGACTGATTCTCTACATGCAGTTGTAATTTCCTATTTTCTGACCTCAATTTCCACTGCTGAAATTGAATAGTATGACACCAAGAGAATGAAAAAAAAGGCACAGGAACAGATCTCTCAAGAAACAGGATAAGTATCTCCAGATATTGGGACTGAAAAGATGGAAAATACAGTTTGTACAAAGCTGTTTTGAAAATATTTTTAAAATTAAAAAGAAGTCCTTTAAAATTAATCATATATACCCATGGTTTCTCACTGCCTAAATAATGAGTCTGAATTCATTAACATTTTTATTGTTCGTCTCTTCTTGCTTCTTTATAGCCTTGCATGTACACTTTTTTCTATGGGTCTGTTTTTATTTACCATTCTTGTTTGAGAATCGTCAGTGGGGCCCAATTTGCTACAGCAGTGATTTTCAAGGATACAGGCAATACAGTTTGAGTATGAGCTTTAGACTCCAGAAAGACCTGGGCTTGAGGTCCAGTTATTCCACTGACAGAATGATTCTAGACAAGTTATCTAACTTTTCTAGTCTCTAGTTTCCTCATCTGTGAAATGGGAGTAAGAGTACCTCTCTTATTAGATTGCAGTAGATATTAGATGAATTAATACAGGCATGGCCATAAGGCAGTGCCTGGAAAAGATGAACGCTTTCACAGGTAATTAATAAAATATATGTGTCCTTTTAGGCTTTGCGGTCCTCTGCCATCCCTAGAGACTCATCTCTTGTTGTTTCCAGTCTTACAGCTTATGTTTCAGAACCACTGAACTACCTTGAGTTTTGCAAACATGCTAAACATGGCTTCTGTGTTGGGTGGCAGATTCATGTTCTTCCCAGGCAGGAACACAACCTCTTCAGTTCCCCCCTTTACCCAGGAACAAGTAACAGTTCCCTCCTTAGGGCTAGTTCTATATGTACTTTCCTGCTACACTTTCTCAGTATAGAGGATTGTAAGTCCTTGCTTGGTGAGGAGAGTCACAGAAGTAAGCAAAACATGTCCATAAAGTCCTCCAAAGTAAGGTGTTACCCATTCCCTCAGAAAAACAGGTCCAAGGAGACCTTGGGGATTGGTGACAGAGGGAAAAGATGGTCACTCTCTACAATGGAGGAAAGACAGTCTCTTCAATAAGAGTATTGGGAAAACTGGACAGATACTTGTAAAAAAATGAAATTAGAACATTCTTTAACATCATGCACAAAAATTAACTCAAAATGGATTAAAGACCTAAATGTAAGGCTGGGCACTATAAAATTAGTAGATGAAAACATAGGCAGAACATTCTGACACAAATAGCAACAATATCTTTTTTGAGCTGTCTCCTAGAATAATGGAAACTTTTATTTAATGTAAATTAAGCAACTGGGACCTAATTAAACTCAAAAAATTCTGCACAGCAAAGGAAATCATAAGTAAAAAGACAACCCACAGAATGGGAGAAAATAATCGCAAATGATGAGACTGACAAGGGATTAGCTTCCAAAATTTACAAACAGTTCATGTGGCTCCCTATCAAAATAACAAAAAACCCAATCAAAACATGGGTGGAAGATCTAAATAGACATTTATCTAAAAAAGACATACAGTTGGCCAAAAAGCATGTGAAAAGATGCTTAACATCCTTAATTAGAGAAAAACAAATCAAAACTACAATGTGATATGACCTAACACCAGTGAGAATGGCCATAGTCCAAAAATCTACAAACAACAAACGCTGGATAGGGTGTGGAGAAAAGGGAACCCTCCTACACCATTGGTGGGAATGTAAATTGGTACATCCACTGTGGAGAACAGTTTGGAGGTCCTTTAAAATGCTAAAACTAGAGCAACCATGTGACCTAGCAATCCCACTCCTGGGCATATATCTGGGGAAAAACATGTTTCAAAAATACACATGCACTCCAAGGTTCATCAGAGCACTATTTACAATAGCCAACCATGGAAGTGACCGATATGTCCATCAACAGAGGAATGGATAAAGTAGATGTGGTACATATATACCATGTAATATTACTCAGCCATTGAAAAGACTGGAAGAATGCCATTTGCAGCGACATGGATGGACCTGGAGATCATCATACTAAGTGAAGTGAGTCAGACAGAGACAGCTATCCTATGATATCACTTCTGTGAAGAATCTAAAAAAATTGATAGACATGAACTTACTTACCAAACAAACAGATTCACAGACTTAGAGAATGAATTTATGCTTACCAGTGGGGAAGGGTGGGAGAGATGAATAGATTGGGAATTTAGGATTGACATGTACACACTGCTGTATTGAAAAAAGATAATCTACGAGGACTTACTGTATAGTGCATGGAATTCTGCTCAGTAGTCTTTAATAATCCATAAGGTAAAGGATTTTAAAAAGAATATATATATATATATAACTGAATCACTTTGCTATACATCTAAAACTAATACACCATTGTTAATCAACTATGCTTTAATATAAAAAAAGCAAAAACAAAAAAAAACAGAGGGCTACTGTTGCCAGTGGAGGGCTCCGGTAGTGGTCAGTAAAGCTGGGCAGAGGGAGACATGACTTGGGGCCCTATAGCCTTAGTACCTGGACAGAAAGTCCCCCCTTGGCTCCTCCTTGTTATTGGTGATTAGAAGAAGGAAGCATTTGGGGTCAGTGGTCCAAAGAGAGGCAAGTCTTTGAAAAGCTTTTTACTTCAGAGCCCAGAACAGCAGCATGGTTAGGCTGGTGCTGGGGGGCCTCTGTGCTACTCTGATCGGGGATATGGGTTGCCTAGTGATAGGACTGTGAGGCTTGTCACTTATGACACTGTGGCCCTGGGTGAAGCCTTGCTACTGGGGGCAGTGGCAGAAAGGGAAGGGCCAAGTTCAGGTTCATGTCCATCTCTGGCACACACACATACAAGAACAGGAAATCGCTTTTGTTGCCACATATTGGTAAAATAGTTTCTCAAAGTAATTTCAATAGCCTCAAATTAATTAATCTATATTCTCTATTCACAACAGTTCCTAGAGCCATAAAAATGAATTTACACCCAATAAAAGGCTTTGGCATCACAGCTCCTCATCTGTTGTCCATTAGTTACACACACACAGGCAATTCTAAAGTACTTTGCTAGTGTGAAAGAATTGCTTCAATTAAAATGAGTTAAACAATGTCTCTAAATTAAAACAGGAATTACATTTGACCTTTAACAACACGAGTTGGAACTGAGTCCACTTTATGCAGATTTTTTTTGTTTCAATAAATAGGTACCACATCATCTGTGATTGCCTGGTTGAATCCATAGATGTGGGACCAGGAATCTGGAGGGCAAGCGGTAAAGTTATATGTAAAGTCTTGACTGGATGGGCCCTTCATCCCTGTATTGTTCAAGGGTCAATTGTATTTTTATTGGGTTGGCCTAAAAGTTCATTCAGGTTTTCCTGTAACATCTTACCACCATTCTTCCCAATAGAGTAATAGCTCCTCTCTAGTTACTTAGTATTTAAAAATAATATATTACAGCGAAAAACAGCATATCCCACTGAAGTTATGTTCTATTAGGAGAAATGGATACCTGTTGGAAGGTATGATATTGATTTACTTCGGAAGTCCTTCTGGAGATTTAGGATTACAAAATCTCCCATTATTCAGTCATTCAAAAGACATTTCTAAGTGCCTCCTTGGCACCCAACAATACAACATGTTTTAAGTATGCAACAATGAAGCACGTAATTTAGAGAGGAAACTGACATGCAAATACACAATGACATGATGATATGTTTGTGGAAGTGGAGTACCATGGGAGCACCGGAATCCTCCTGAAAGGAAAGTTTCTTAACAGAGGCAGTCTTTGAGCTGAGGCTAGAACAACAGGTAACTGCTCCTTTGTAGGTAGATGGCGAGGAGAAGGTATAGGTTAGGGAGGTCATGGAGGAAGGAGCACTTCAGTGTTAGTGGAAGGATGCACTGGAGGTGGGTCCTGGAGAACAAGTGCGGTGAAGGTGAGGTGAAAGTCGCTCAGTCGTGGCCGACTCTTTGTGACCCCATGGACTGTACAGTCCATGGAATTCTCCAGGCAGGAATACTGGAGTGGGTAGCCATTTCCTTCTCCAGGGAAAACCAGTTTAGATGTCAATAAGCTTTCTTCCCCCATTAGACAAAGATATATTGCCGAAGTCATCTAGAAAATCACCTAGGAAAGATGCTCTGAATTATGACCTGATTTATTCCAGTGCTAATTGCAGTTGACTGTTCACACTATCACAGTTTTAAGTAAGTGCGTTTATTACTAGAGGCTGAAAGTAGTCCCCAACAAGAGGATTGTTCTAAGTGTGGCAATATATAACTGTAAAGAAACAACTCATTATTGTTTCAGAATTTTCTTCATATGTAGACTAAAGAGAGGAAAAGGTCAGTTTAAAAAAAATAGTCAGATGGTTAATTTAATCAAATTATACACATATCTCTATAGACAAATATGGTCTTTCCAGAACTCATCCCAGGAGTAAGAAATAAACAAAATCATCTCCCAGTTGCCAAGGGCAATATTATAGAATCTGTGCTGAGGTAACATAATTCAAGAACTTATTTACATTTAATTTAGAGATAATTCTAATAATTAGTAATCTAACTTCTTAGCTAATAACTTCCTTCCTGCCCTCTCCTTTTCTCTTCATTTCCTCCTTTCCTTCCTTCCTTCCCTCTTTTCCTCATTGGGTATCTATAATGTCCTATTACCATGCTAGAATAATAACAAGAGTAGACATTCAAAAGGGAGTGAAGAGTTTACTATAGACCTTTGGTGCTTCTTGCTTGTAATAGATATAACTAAGAGCCAAAAAGGATATAAGATACCAAAACTGACGTAAGGACAAGAGACAGCATCTGGGAGCTATATAACATGGAAGCCAGGAGACCACAGCACTTCAGTGCCTCCAAATAACTGACACTGACTATAGTCCGTCTTGGTTATAAAAGGTCAAGTATTTGCCTATGTTCAGTTAGGGCGTGTTATAGTTTAGAATGATTTCCTGCTAGAATAGTTAATGTAAAAACATTGATGTTCATGTTGCTCCCAGCTCCTTTAAAACTAGTCTATATAGAAGAGAATTTTTCAAGGGGTCTGGGGAGTCTCTCCAGTTACCCATCCAAGACACAAGATACATCCCTTTTAGCAAAGTTAAACATAATTCTCTTTAACTCAAAGACTGATTATAGATTAGATCCTTGGCAAATAATTTACTACTGGTTTAAGCAAACATCACCCTTCCCATGTACAATGCTTCCTCAGATCTGGAAGTCCAACACTGACTTTACAAAGAGAGTAAAAGAAGACCCAAGTTTTCCACTATTACCAGAAAGAAAACAATGCACATGACAGTATCTATTAATAGCTTGTCTACTAGCATGATGTGTGAACACACACCTCTGTGTGTGTTGTGTGCATTTACAGGGAAGCAGTCAACACCAAGTACATGTCTTTGTCCATTTTTCTTCAGGTTACCTTAACTGCTCTGTGGCCTGGAAAGTAATTCAGAGGAGTCCTGCATGGAGACAAAAATAAAGGCAGGGAAAGCTGCAGAGGAACCTAGTAGGGGATACTGCAAATAAAACATCAAATACCAATTTTAATACATTTAATCTATATTGTTGACATGATTCTGAATGTTCTGAAAAAGGAAACTCTTCTATGTTCATGATGCATCAAGTTCTGGTTCACAATTAAGAATTGAGGACCCTGAGCTCACCTTTTCCCATGGACATACCATCATAAGCTACATATGGAAAAATTTCTCATGAAAAACCCCCCAAACTGAGTGACTCCCACATGTTGGGTGAAATAATAAACCCACAAAGAACTAAAAAGAAAAGAACAAGTAAAGCCCATAGTTACTAAAGAAAGGATATAACAAAGAATGGAAATAAAACAGAGACTAAAAAGACAATAAAAGGATCAATGAAATTAAAAGTCTTTTTTTTGAAAAGATAAAACTGAAACACCTTTAGCAAGACTCACCAATAAAAAGAGAGAAAAGATGCAAAGTCATCAATGAGGAGACATTACAGTTGATTCTACAGAAAAATAAACTACAATGAGCAATTAAATGCCAACAAATGGAACAACCTAGAAGTGGATAAATTCCCAGAAACATACCACGTACTGAAACTGAATCATGAAAAAAAGGAGATCCGAACAAATTCATTACTAGTAAGGAAGTAATCAAACACTTTCCAACAAATCAAAGTCTAGAACCAGATGGCTTCACTGGTGAATTCTACCAAACATTTAAGAAGAATTAATACCAACTATTCTAAAACTTCTCCAAAAATAGAATAGGATGGAATATTTCCAAACTCATTTCAAGAGGCCAGCATTACTCTGATACTACAACCAGACAAGGATGCCACAGGAAGAGAAAATTAGAAGCCAATATCCCTGCTGTTGGGCTTCCTGGTGGCTCAGATGGTAAAGAATCCACCTGCAATGCAGGGGACCCAGGTTTGATCCCTGGGTCAGGAAGATGCCTTGGAAAAGGGAATAGCAACCCACTCCAGTATTCCTGTCTGGAGAATCTCAGGGACAGAGGAGCCTGGTAGGCTACAGTCCACGGGGTCGCAAAAGAGTCAGACATGACTTAGCGACTAAACAACATCCCTGATGAACACAGATGCAAAATCACTCAACCAAGTATTAGTGAACTACATTCAAACAACATCCTGAAAGAATCATACATCATGATAAAATAGGATTTATTCCAAAGATACAAAGATGCTTTAAGAACCACAAATCAATGAGATACATTAATGTGATAATGTGATATCCACATAATCCTTATTATAAAATAAGCATTAAAAATGGTATGCTCATCTCAATAAATGCAGAAAGAGCATGTGATAAAATTCAACATCTATTATGATAAGAACTCTCAACAAAGTGGATACAGAGGGAATATACCTCAACACATTAAAGGCCATATATGATTAATTCATAGCTAACCTCATACCCAATGGTAAAAAAATTTTCCTCTAAGATCAGGAAAATAACTGGGAGGTCCACTCTGCTACACTGATTCAATGTCATTTCTGGAGTCTTACCAGAGCAATTAGCCAAAATTAATTAATTAAATAATTAAAAAAGAAATTCAAATAGGAAATGAACTAAAATTGTCACTATTTACAGATAACATGATATTAAAACTGTTGGAATTAATAAAAATCAGTAAAGATGCATCTTACAAAATCAATATGCAAAAATGTGTTGTTTCTATATACTAAGAACAAACCATTAGAAAGAAAAATTAGGAAAACAATCCCACTGACAAGTGCATCAAAAAGAATACTAGGAATAAATTTAATTAAAGGGGTGGAAGACCTGTACACTGAAAACTGTAAGACACTAATGAAAGAAATTTAAGACACAAATAAATAGACACATATTCCATGTCCACAGATTGAGACAATTAGTATTAAAATGTTCACGCTACACAAAGCAATCTACAGACGATCCTAAAATTTGTATGGAACCACAAAAGACTCCCACTAACTAAAGCAGTTTTCAGAGAGAGCAAAACATCATGTCATGCATTACAAGATTACATTAATTTACAACAAAGGAGCCAAGAATATGTAACAAGGAAAAGACAGTCTCTTCAGTAAATGATGTAGGGAAAACTGGACAGCTGCATGCAAAAGAATGAAACTAGGCCACTGTCTTACACTGGACACAGAAACAAACTCAACACAGATTAAAGACTTGAATGTAAGACTTGAAACCATAGAATTCCTAAAGAAAACATGGGTGATAAACTCCTTGACACTGGCTTCAGCAACGATATTTTTTGGATTTGACATCAAAAGCAAAGGCAACAAAAGCAAAAATAAACATGTGGGAATACATCAAACTAAAACATTTTTGGCACAGCAAAGGAAACCATTAGTAAAATGAAAAGGCAACTTATTGAATGGGAGAAAATATTTGTAAATCACATATCTGATAAGGGATCCATATCTAAAATTGATTAAATACATGTGAGTCAATAGCAGAAAAACAAGTAATTCAATTAAAAAATAAGCAGAGGATCTGAATAGACATTTTCCCAAGGGAGACAGCTGGCCAGTAGGTAAATGAAGTAGTCCTCAATACCGCTAATCATCAGGGAAACGCAAGTTGTGATCACCATGACCTATCACTTCATACCTGTTAGGATGTTTATTGTCAAAACAGCAAGAAATAAGTTTCAGTGAGGATGCAGAGAAAGTGGAACTCCTGTACCCTGTTGATGGGAATGTAAATTGGTACAGCTATTATGAAAAACAGTAGGGAGTTTCCTCAAAAAACTAGAAGTAGAACTACCATATGATCCAGCAATTCTACTTCTGAGGATTTATCCAAAGGTAAACACTAACTCCAAAAATAAAAGAAAGAGAGATGCACCCCCATGTTTGTTTACTGCAGCACTGTTTACAACAGCCAATACAGAGAGCAACCTAAGCATCCACCAATGGGTGAATGGATAAAGAAAATACACAAAGATAAAATAGAATATTTTTTCAGCCATAAAAGAAGGGAATCTTGCCATTTGTGACAACTTGGATGGACTTTGATGACTTTATGCTGGTGTATTAGGTCTGACAAGTCAGACAAAGACAAACAGTATATATATATACTGTCTCACTTATATGTGTAATCTAAAGCCCCCAAACAAGCAAAATGATAAGCTCACAGATACAGAGAGCAGATTGGTGGTTGCCGTATTGGAGGGGTAGATGTAGGGGGTAAGTAAAATGGGTGAAGCTCTTCATAAGAGACAAATTTTCAATTTCAAATAAGTCACGATGCTTACAAATAGCTGTGAAAAGAGAAGCGAAAAGGAAAGGAGAAAAGGAAAGATATACCCATTTGAATGCAGAGTTCCAAAGAATAGTAAGGAGAGATAAGAAAGCCTTCCTTGGTGATCGTTGCAAAAAATAGAGGAAAACAATAGAATGGGAAAGACTAGAGATCTCTTCAAGAAAATTAGAGATACCAAGGGGACATTTCATGCAAAGATGGGCTCAATAAAGGACAGAAATGATATGGACCTAACAGAAGCAGAAGGTATTAAGAAGAGGTGGCAAGAATACACAGAAGAACTGTACAAAAAAGATCTTCATGACCCAGATAATCACAAAGGTGTGATCACTCACACTCACTTAGAGCCGGACATCCTGGAATGTGAAGTCAAGTGGGCCTTAGGAAGCATCACTACAAACAAAGCTAGTGGAGGTGATGGAATTCCAGTTGAGCTATTTCAAATCCTGAAAGATGATGCTGTGAAAGTGCTGTACTCAATATGCCAGCAAATTTGGAAAACTCAGCAGTGGCCACAGGACTGGAAAAGGTCGGTTTTCATTCCAGTCCCAAAG
>NW_011494839.1:1116599-1117330 GCF_000754665.1 Bison bison bison | reverse complement strand
CCAGTCCCAAAGAAAGGTAATGCCAAAGAATGCTCAAACTACTGCACAATTGCACTCATCTCCCACGCTAGTAAAGTAATGCTCAAAATTCTCCAAGCCAGGCTTCAGCAATATGTGAACCGTGAACTTCCAGATGTTCAAGCTGGTTTTAGAAAAGGCAGAGGAACCAGAGATCAAATTGCCAACATCCACTGGATCATTTAAAAAGCAAGAGAGTTCCAGAAAAACATCTACTTCTGCTTTATTGACTATGCCAAAGCCTTTGACTGTGTGGATCACAATAAACTGTGGAAAATTCTGAAAGAGATGGGAATACCAGACCACCTGACCTGTCTCTTGAAAAACCTGTATACAGGTCAGGAAGCAAATAGAACTGGATGTGGAACAACAGACTGGTTCCAAACTGGGAAAGGAGTACGTCAAGGCTGTATATTGTCACCCTGCTTATTCAACTTCTATGCAGAGTACATCATGAGAAACGCTGGGCTGGAGGAAGCACAAGCTGGAATCAAGATTGCTGGGAGAAATATCAATAACCTCAGATATGCAGATGACACCACCCTTATGGCAGAAAGAGAAGAGGAATGAAAGAGCCTCTTGATAAAAGTGAAAGAGGAGAGTGAAAAAGTTGGCTTAAAGGTCAACATTCAGAAAATGAAGATCATGGCATCTGGTCCCATCACTTCATGGGAAATAGATGGGGAAACAGTGGAAACAATGGCTGACTTTAT
>NW_011494839.1:1112974-1116436 GCF_000754665.1 Bison bison bison | reverse complement strand
AAGCAGAGACATTTCTTTGCCAACAAAGGTCCATCTAGTTAAGGCTATGGTTTTTCCAGTGGTCATGTATGGATGTGAGGGTTGGACTATAAAGAAAGCTGAGCGCTGAAGAATTGATGCTTTTGAACTGTGGTGTTGGAGAAGACTCTTGAAAGTCCCTTGGACTGCAAGGAGATCCAACCCATCCATCCTAAAGGAGATCAGTTTTGGGTGTTCATTGGAGGGACTGATGTTGAAGCTGAAACTCCAATACTTTGGCCACCTGATGCGAAGAGCTGACTCATTTGAAAAGACCCTGATGCTGGGAAAGATTGAGGGCAGGAGGAGAAGTGGACGACAGCAGATGAGATGGTTGGATGGCATCACGGACACAATGGACATGGGTTTGGGTGGACTCTGGGAGTTGGTGATGGACAGGGAGGCGTGCTGTGGTTCATGGCATCTCAAAGAGTCGGACACAACTGAGCAACTGAACTGAACTCAACTGATGGTATAATGCACAGCATGGTGACCATAGTTAACACTACATAAGTACATTTGAAAGTTGCTAAGAGAATAGATTTAACAAGTTCTCATCACAAGAAAAAATGTATTAACTGTGTGGTAATGATGTTAATTTAACTAGACTCACTCTTATCATTTCAAAATATATACAAATAGCAAATCACTATGTTATATGCCTGAAACTAACATAATGTTATATGTCAATTATCTCAATAAAAAAGCATCACCCTTGAACTAAAAAAATAATTCACCTATCCTGTATACATAAACACAAACTCACATATGTTTCACCATCTTTGTTTTATAGTCCAAGATGATAACTCAGGAAATATCAGTTTTATTTGGGGAGGAAAAACAGTATTTTTCTATATGTTGATGTGAGTTCTTATTCTGACTACTGATTGCAGTTGCTGTGGAGCCAAGAATTGTTTTAAAAAATGAAGTATTGGCTGGCCAGCCTTGAAAGCCATCAGCCCAGTCTTGCCTACAGCCCACAAACATGTTAAGTTCATATTAGGGGCTCATTAAATATTTTTTGGAATTAAAACCTGCCTGTACATTTATCTTTCAGTTGTCTGTAAATCTTGTACCTTCTCCCTGATCCTGGGCTCTGGGTCCCCCTAACAACATTTTATCTTCTCTTGTTAGGCCCCAGTCCCCACCTCAACACTGTAGCTCGCTCAGCAGGAAGTGCTGTTCACAAAGGCCCTTCTCAGTGGCGTCATATTACTGTATACATCTGTCCAAAACTAGCAGACACGCTATGTTTTGGCTTCTTCATGTCAGCCAGTGTTCCATAGGGTTCATTGGTGATGCTAACAGAAATGATTCAGACTCAGGCTGAGATGCCTCAAATACAAAAATACATGAAACAAGATAGAATACTGCTGTCTCCCTATATGTCTTCATTCTGGCCTGTTATTTTATATAAATGTGGTACCAGCTCTGCCAGCTCACTAAAGAACATGATGTCCTTGAATCTGAAGCCTACTAGTGTGTACTTTGCTGTAGAATCAGGAGGTTTTGGAAAAGGCTTTCACTTTTTGATTGTTAAGAAAACAATTTGACATCAGATCTTTGTACAGGCTAGAATATTACCTTGGCTTTTTCCTGCCGTGGTCTTCAAATATTTTTGCTTACTTACACACAAGAAAATTTTGAAGAACTATCTCCTCACATGTTTTAAAGTTGTCATTTAATATTTTCACAAGTTTAAATAGCTACAATGGATATAGTGTTAGTGTATCATAAATATTGACATTTTTAAAAGTACATCACATTCAAAAATTATCTAAAGGAATCCAAGTATCATATAACAATGGGAAATTTAATAATCTTTTCCCTCTTTGAACTCACTTAAATTCCAATTCTACTATAAAATAGTCTTCTTTGTGTGCATGCTAAGTCACTTCAGTTGCATCCAGCTCTTTTTGACCTTATGGATGTTAGCACACCAGGCCCCTCCATGGGACTCTGTAGGCAAGAATACTGGAGTGGGTTGACGTGCCCTCCTCCAGGGGATCTTCCCTACCCAGGGATCAAACCTGCTTCTCTTATGTCCCCTGCATTGGCAGGCTTGTTCTTTACCACTAGCACCACCTGGGAAGCCCATAAAATGTTATTTGCTGCTGTTGCTGCTGCAAAGTCGCTTCAGTCGTGTCCGACCCTGTGTGACCCCATAGACGGCAGCCCACCAGGCTCCCCTGTCCCTGGGATTCTCCAGGCAAGAACACTGGAGTGGGTTGCCATTTCCTTCTCCAATGCATGAAAGTGAAAAGTGAAAGTGAAGTCGCTCAGTCGTGTCCGACTCTTAGCGACCTCGTGGACTGCAGCCCACCAGGCTCCTCTATCCATGGATTTTCCAGGCAAGAGTACTGGAGTGGGGTGCCATTGCCTTCTCCGAAAATGTTCTTTGGTTACCTGCAAATCATATAGATCACCCTTTCATAGTTCCATGCAACCCAAATGGTATCACTATTTAGGCAGGTCCTCATGCCAGTAACTTCAAAGTCATCCTTTCTTTTGTCTTCCTCACTCGTCCTATCCATCATCAAGTCTTTTTCACCCCACCTCCAGTATCTAGAATCAAATTCATCCAAGTACGTCTAGCACCCCAGGGGTTTGCAGAACTCCTAAGAGGTGGTTTGTCAGTGAGCTGAGGTCTGGAAAGAACATGTAGGGACAAAAGCCTGAGCAATTTATATTTCATTTATAAAGCATCATAGCGAAAATGCTATTAACCTAGGTACCAACCAGTCTGAATTCCTGCTCAGAACCCAATCAAGATGCTTTATTATAAGTCCCCAAAATGAGGTTTTGCTTTTAAAGCTGATGAAATATCAAATCAGAGGCTCTTTTGAACAAATATGCCCTAACTGCCTTGCTTTCTTTAAGCTTATAGCATGCTTATGGCACTAGAAGGAAGACATTATTCCTCTAAGTTTAAAAAAAAAAAATCAAGTTTTTATGTAACAAAGTGAGTTTCAAAAGTGGTAGATTATAGCGAGTTGGGAGCAAATCTACAGTAACTAATAAGGCAACTAGCTGTGATTCGCAGGTGTGGGTACACAGGACAGCTAATCAAATGTAGCCCAAGGAGAAATAAAAAATATGAATTGTGATATACAGCTTTTATTATGTTGAGGTATGTTCCTTCTATTCCTGCTTTCTGGAGAGTTTTTATCATAAATGGATGTTGAATTTTGTCAAAGGCTTTCTCTGCATCTATTGAAATAATCATATGGGTTTATTTTTCAGTTTGTTAATGTAGTGTATTACATTGATTGATTTGTGGATATTGAAGAATCCTTGCATCCCTGGGATAAAGCCTACTTGGTCATGGTGTATGATCTTTTTAATGTGCTGTTGGATTCTGATTGCTAGAATTTTGTTAAGGATTTTTGCATCTATGTTCATCAGTGATATTGGCCTGTAGTTTTCTTTTTTGTGGGATCTTTG
>NW_011494839.1:1101171-1112874 GCF_000754665.1 Bison bison bison | reverse complement strand
TTCATCAGTGATATTGGCCTGTAGTTTTCTTTTTTGTGGGATCTTTGTCAGGTTTTGGTATTAGGGTGATGGTGGCCTCATAGAATGAGTTTGGAAGTTTACCTTCCTCTGCAATTTTCTGGGAGAGTTTGAGTAGGATAGGTGTTAGCTCTTCTCTAAATTTTTGGTAGAATTCAGCTGTGAAGCTGTCTGGACCTGGGCTTTTGTTTGCTGGAAGATTTCTGATTACAGTTTCAATTTCCATGCTTGTGATGTGTCTGTTAAGATTTTCTATTTCTTCCTGGTCCAGTTTTGGAAAGTTGTACTTTTCTAAGAATTTGTCCATTTCTTCCACGTTGTCCATTTTATTGCCATATAATTGCTGATAGTAGTCTCTTATGATCCTTTGTATTTCTGTGTTTTCTGTTGTGATCTCTCCATTTTCATTCCTAATTTTATTGATTTGATTTTTCTCCCTGTTTCTTGATGAGTCTGTCTAATGGTTTGTCAATTTTATTTATCGTCTCAAAGAACCAGCTTTTGGCTTTGTTGATTTTTGCTATGGTCTCTTTTGTTTCTTTTGCATTGATTTCTGCCCTAATTTTTAAGATTTCTTTCCTTCTACTAACCCTGGGGTTCTTCATTTATTCATTTTCTAGTTGCTTTAGATATAGAGTTAGGTTATTTATTTGACTTTTTTCTTATTTCTTGAGGTATGCCTGTATTGCCATGAACCTTCCCCTTAGCACTGCTTTTACAGTGTCCCACAGGTTTTGGGTTGTTGTGTTTTTGTTTTCATTCGTTTCCATGCATTTTTGATTTCTTCTGTGATTTGTTGGTTATTCAGCAGCATGTTGTTCAGCCTCCATATGTTGGAATTTTTAATATTAAAAGGGGTAATAAAGTCTCCCACTATTATTGTGTTATTGTTCATTTCAAGGAATGGTAAGGGGAGGGAGGTGGGAGGGGGGTTCAGGATGGGGAACACGTGTATACCTGTGGCAGATTCATGTTGATGTATGGCAAAACCAGTACATTATTGTAAAGTAATTAGCCTCCAATTAAAATAAATAAATTTATAAAAAAAATTAAAAAAGTGAATTGTGGACAAGGAAAAAGACAGAAACTTCTGCCAAATAAAAGAAGCAGGAATGTCACATCAGGCCTATATTCTTTGGTCCTGCTGTGGTTCATCGGTACAATGGAATATTACTCAGCCATTAAAAAGAATGAAATAATGCCATTTCCAGTAACATGGAGAGACCTATAGAGTATCATACTGAGTGAAGTAAGTCAAATGGAGAAGGAGGAATGACAACCCTTATATGCGGAATCGAAAAAGAAATGATACAAATGAACTTTACTTAAAAAACAGAAGCAGACTCACAGACTTGGAGAACCAAACTATGGTTGCCAGGGGCAGGGGAAGGATGAGGGGATGGGATAGCTAGGGAGCTTTGGATAGACATGTACACACTGCTGTATTTAAAACAGATAACCAACAAGGACCTACTATATAGCACGGGGAACTCTGCTCAGTGTCATGTGGCGGCCAGGATGGGAGGGGAGTTTGGGAAGAATGGATACACATATATGTATGACTGAGTCCCTTCTCCGTTCACCTGAAACTATCACAGCATTGTTGTTAATTGGCTATATCCCAATACAAAAAATTTTTAAAGATAAATTCTTTTGTCCTGTTTGTCTTACATCTATCCCTTTCTCTCACTCTATTTGGCAGCATTAAATCAGATCCTGAAGGGGCAGAATAAATGATGCACAAATTTTCTGACTGTAGGATATAAAAACAGTTTAAAATTTGAATATTCAAGGTTGTATTATTTTTATTTTTTAAAATTAATTTATGTACTTTAATTGGAGGTTAATTACTTTATAATACTGTGGTGGTTTTTGCCATACATTGACATGAATCAGCCACGAGTGCACACATGTCCTCCATACTGAACTCCCTTCCCTCCTCCCTCCCCATCTCACCCTTCTGGGTTGTCCCAGTGCTTTGGCTTTGAGTGCCCTGTTTCATGGATCGATCTTGGACTGGTCATCTATTTCACATATGGTAATATACATGTTTCAATGCGATTCCCTCAAATCATCCCACCCTCACCTTCTCCTACAGAGTCCAAAAGTCTGTTCTTTACATGTGTGTCTCTTTTGCTGTCTCGCATATAGGGTCATTGTTACCGTCTTTCTAAATTCCATATGTATGCATTAATATACTGTATTGGTATTTTTCTTTCTGACTTACTTCACTCAGTATAATAGGCTCCAGTTTCATCTACCTTATTAGAACTGATTCAAATCCATTCTTTTTAATAGCTGAGTAATATTCCATTGTGTATATATGTACCACAGCTTTCTTATCCATTTGTCTGCATCTAGGTTGCTTCCATGTTCTAGCTAGTGCTGCGATGAACATTGAGGTCATGTGTCTCTCTCCCTTCTGGTTTCCTCCGTGTGTATGCCCAGCAGTGGGGTTGCTGGGTCATATGGCAGTTCTATTTCCAGTTTTTTTAAGGAATCTCCACACTGTTCTCCATAGTGGCTGTACTAGTTTGCATTCCCACCAACAGTGTAAGAGGCTTCCCTTTTCTTCACACCCTTTCCAGTGTTTATTGTTTGATAGCAGCCATTCTGACTGGTGTGAAATGGTACCTCATTGTGGTTTTGATTTGCATTTCTCTGATAATGAATGATATTGAGCATCTTTTCATGTGTCTGTTAGCGACCTGTATGTCTTCTTTGGAGAAATGTCTGTTTAGTTCTTTGGCCCATTTTTTTTATTGGATCGTTTATTTTTCTGGTATTGAGCTGCATGAGCTGCTTGCATATTTTGGAGATTAATTCTTTGTCAGTTGCTTCATTTGCTATTATTTTCTCCCATTCTGAAGGCTATCTTTTCACCTTGCTTATAGTTTCCTTTGTTGTGGAGAAGCTTTTAATTTTAATTAAGTCCCACTTGTTTATTTTTGCTTTTATTTCCAATACTCTGGGAGGTGGGTCATAGAGGATCTTTCTGTGATCTATGTCAGAGAGTGTTTTGCCTATGTTTTCCTCTAGGAGTTTTATAGTTTCTGGTTTTTATTTTGTAGTCTCTTTCAATAGTTTTAATATTTTTTACCCTCAGAAAATAACATTTTAGCACTTGCAGGGAATGGAACAGACTTAATTCAGCAAAATTCATTTAACAAAGATATTATTATATGCCTCCTTTGCAAGAGGTACTATTTGAGGCATTGAGCATCTGATGTTGGTCAAAGACATACAAGATGGAGACAAAAAATACAAAGGCCTTTCCCCTCAAGAAGCTTTTCATAAAATTGTTATATATAGAACATTCTAGAAGACTTGCTTTATGAGGTAAAAGTAAATAAAGGGAGAATATTCAGGTAGATAATAATAATAATAGCTACTGACATATTCCATACTATTTTCTATGTACCATTTTTCTTAATTTTTAGAACAAGGCTATGATGTAGGAGCTGTGAACTCTATTCTATAGTTGTAAAATCTGACAGAGGGGTTAAGCTGATGCCATCTAGCTAGGGAGCAGCTGAGCCAGGATTTGAACCGAGGTCTATCTGACTTCATGGTTCAGACTCAGGCAGGTTGTGCTGTAGAGGCTAATTGGATGTTTTCCAGGAACAATGTAGAGAAGATGCCCTCCTTGGGCGTTAAGATTGAGCTAGAACTCCAAGGTTGCTTTCATGCTAATTTCCCACAACTGTAATTAAGGCAAGCCTGTTATTTGCTTCTTAAGGCTCTCAACTGAAAACTACTGTTGACCAGCATCATATCCATATGATGCTGGAATCATGTGGATATCTGACTCTACTTGAAGTCTTCTGGGTAGGGATAGAGACTGTATGGCTGATTTTCTTTGCAGATTTACTGATCATTGAAAGCTTCCAAATAAAGATTCCAGTATCACCAGAGTGAAACTGGCTCTGGGTTTGTTTTCCCACCAGACATATCCTGTCCCATTACTGGGCTGGTTGCCCTCCTCACTCCTGCTTGGACCTTCCTTTCTCCACAGAAGTGGGGGATTGCTTCCTTCAATTCTGAAAGCTATGATGAAAAAACATCTATTTCTGCTTCACTGACTATACTAAAGCCTCTGACTATGTGGATCACAATGAACTGTGGAAAATTCTTCAAGAGATGGGAATACCAGACCACCTTACCTGCCTCCTGAGAAATCTGTATGCAGGTCAAGAAGCAACAATTATAACTGAGTGTGGAACACTGGACTGGTTCCAAATTGAGAAAGGAGTTCATCAAGGGTGAATATTGTCACCCTGCTTATTTAACTTATATGCAGAGTACATCATGCAAAATGCTGGGCTAGATGAAGCACAAGCTGGAATCAAGATTGCTGGGAGAAATATCAATGACCTCAGATATGCAGATGATACCACCCTTATCTCAGAAAGTGAAAAACTAAGGAGCCTCTTGATCAAAGTGAAAAAGGAGAGTGAAGAAGCTGGTTTAAAACTCAGCATTCAAAAAACTAAGATTATGGCATCTGGTCCCATCACTTCATGGCAAATAGATGGGGAAACAATGGAGACAGTGACAGACTATTTCCTTGGGCTCCCAAATCACTGCAGATGGTGACTGCAGCCATGAAATTAAAAGACACTTGCTCCTTGGAGGAAGAACTATGACCAACGTAGACAGCATATTGAAAAGCAGAGACGTTACTTTGCCCACAAAGGTCTGTCTAGTCAAAGCTATGGTTTTTCCAGAAATCATGTATGGATGTGAGAGTTGAGAAGAAACTCTTTTTTCATAAAGAAAGCTGAGCCCTGAAGAACTGATGCTTTTGAACTGTGGTGTTGGAGAAAACTCTCGAGAGTCCCTTGGACAGCAAGGAGGTCAAACCAGTCAATCCTAAAGGAAATCAGTCCTGAATATTCATTGGGAGGACTGATGCTGAAGCTGAAGGTCCAATACTTTGGCTGCCTGATGCAAAGAACTCATTGGAAAAGACCCTGATGCTGAGAAAGATTGAAGGCAGGAGAAGGGGATGACAGAGGATGAGATTGTTGGATGGCATCACTGACTCAATGGTCATGAATTTGAGCAAGCTCTGGGAGTTGGTGATGGACAGCTAAGCCTGGTGTGCTGCAGTCCATAAGGTTGCAAAGAGTTGGACACGACTGAGCAACTGAACTGAACTGACGCCTGTATGATGGCACCTGTTGGAGATAGTTTTGTCCCTCTTTTTACTCATCCTATTTTCCCCCACAATTTTTATTCCAGTTACACTCTTCCCATTCAGTTCTTACCACTCTGGTACCCTGGTTTTTCACCCCTCCCCTATTCCAACAAAACAGACTCTATCTGACCCACTACTTTTCACTGGAGAGGATCTGATTACCTAATTCACTCAATGCTTCCTTCTCTTAGGCATTTGTCTTAAAAGAAGGCAATCCCTCAACCAACTGAACTGACATTTTTTTGCAGTGAAAAGTCAAGGGTGATTTGATGTGAGAGCCATTTGTGGGGCTGGGGAAGAGGGGCTTTGTGTGAACCCTTAGATCACACCACTAATGCCTTACACACTTGTAATACTTGTTGTTTAGTTGCTAAGTCATGTCTGACTCTTTGTGATCCCATGGACTGTAGTCGGCCAGGCTCCCCTGTCCATGGGATTCTCCAGGCAAGAATACTTAAGTGGGTTGCCATGTCCTTCTCCAGGGGATCTTCCTAACCCAGAGATCAAACCTGGATCTCCTGCTTTGCAGGTGGATCCTTTACTGTCTGAGCCACTACAACACTTACACTGAAGGGTATCTTTGCTCTGAAACACATTTGCTTGTTTGGCAAATATCAAGGTCTTATTCATTTTTAAGACCAGAAAAATCTTGTTTTTCTGCTGAGCCACATTCCTAAACTCAGTGCTTTCAGATATGGTGAGACACACTCTATTTCTATGTCAACCGTATAATTAGAGGAATATTTTTTGTTTTGCTTTTTTGGTCTTTTGCTTTTTTAATAGAGTTATGGGAGCATAAGCAGCAGAAGGTGAGAACATTTATTATTATTTAATGTGCCCAGTTACGGTTCTCTTGGACAGCTCATAAATACAGAGGGGCGGCTGTGCTTTCACTTCCCACCAAATGGCATCCAAAAGAGTCTGCATTTATAAGGTTTAACGCTCATTCAAATAAGGCTTAAAAGAAATCAGATCACATTTACTAAAATACCAAGCTTAGGCAAGCCTACAACTTCTTTTAAACTGCTGGTCTTAATTACTCTGTATGATTGTTTGGACATGTCAGATATTACTTTAGTTTTTAAGCTGATGATGGTAACTGCAGGAGCTTCAAAGGTATAGCTTCTGTCAGGCCACTATTTTACTGTATTGCCATTTAGTTTTCAACTTGGACACTCAGCTATGTTATAAAATTTTTATAGATTAATTGCAGAGAAATAACTGGTACTAGTTATAATAGGTTCATTTGAATTCTTTTCCTTAAACAGGCTTTTACATGCCTAGTGAACATTCCTTTAGAGCCCTGAACTTTAGCATCAGAAATAGTAAAAGAAGTTTGTGTTACTAGAAGAGTTATAGTGTATTATAAATGCTATCCTTTTATAAAAGTATATTGCTATTTTAAATGCTTCCAGTATAAAAGCCTTTGAATACTGAAATCCTTACTTATAACTATTAGTAAGGATATTATGTCTGCAAATTTTGACATTTCAATTTTAGCAACTACTCCCCCTGATACCTGAAAAGTTTGTATGGCATATCTATCTCCATAGATATATCTGTTTCCAGCTCAGCGGGACAACTGTCCTAAATTGTACTACATAGCTCTATAGGTACCGTTCAAGTCTGCCCCCTTCCCACAAGGTATGTAGCATAGTCTTCACAGTTTACCATGGAGGGCCTGGAATCTGCCAATACAATTTTTGCCTTGCCATGTGAGGCACTTAGTATTTCTCAATTCAGAACACTTGGGAAGAGGCAAAGACTTTGCTATACAGAAGTTATTAATGCGTTGTTACTGTTCCATGGTACCTACTTCACTCTTTCACACACCTTCCTGTTGAAGTCTATCTCTTTATTCACTCTGAAAGCACTATTTCATCTTGCTGCCAGCGAAATGGAAGATGTCCTGGGGTCCAGAACTGGAATTTGACTGCATCTTATACTTCACTGGAACAATGGGTGCCAACGAGGGTTATATAAGCTGTCCTGGAAATTAAATATTGATAACATTGGATGTAGAGGCATAAAAAACACCGCCTCACAAATGAATGTTTGCAGCACAATCTGCACCTCAACATATGTGTGTATAAATCTGTACATACATATGTGGGTATATATAAATATCTATATATTTGCACATACATATGTTATTGCAACTTACTGTTCTTGCTCCACTAGAGAAATAATCAAATGCCCAGACTGATAAATATCCAGGCAACAATGGATAGCCATATAGAAAAAAACAACTCTTGACTCGGTTTTCATAGTACACAAAGATTAATTCCATGTGGACTGTAGCTCTAAATGAGAAAACAATGATTTTGGAAAAAAATAGAATATCTTCAAAGTCTCAGGGTAGGCAAAGATTTATTAAAAGGAACAGAGAAAGTGCCAAACCTAAAAAAATCTGATAAATTAGACTACAATAAAACAAAAAAAGTTCTCTTCATCAAAAGATACCATAGAAGGACCTACTGCATAGCGTAGGGAAATATACTCAATATTTTGTTATACCCTATGAGGAGAAAGAATCTAAAGAGTGTATATGTGTATATGTGTGTGTGTGTGTATTCATATATATACATAACTAAATCACTTTGCCATATACCTGAAACTAACACAACACTTTAAATCAACTTTATTTCAATAAATAGATAAGCTTTTTTAAAAGACAACTTAAAATGCAAGAGGAAATTTAGAATTTATTACAAATCATTATTACAGTTGGGCGTCCCTGGTGGCTCAGATGGTAAAGAATCCACCTGCCAATGCAGGAGACCCAGGTTGGATCCCTGGGTCAGGAAGATTCCCTGAAGAAGGGAATACAACCCGCTCCAGTATTTTTGCCTAGACAATCCCATGGACAGAGGAGCCTGGTGGTCCACGGGGTCGCAAATTTCTGACATGACTAAACGACTTTAAAAAATTATTATAATTACTCTACATGTGGCCAATAAAACCATATATCCAGAATATATAAAGGATTCCTAGAGCTTAACAGAAAACAATAATCCATTAGAAATATGAGCAAAGGATTTGAATAGGTTCTTCATGAAAGAAGACATCCAAAATAGCCAATAAACATACAAAATGGCATTTTGTTAGTCATCAGTAATGCAAGTCAAAACACAGAGCAATATCACCACATGTTCACAGAAATAGCTCAGATGAAAGGCAAATTATGTCAAGGATTTGCCAAATTGTGCAACTATAACGCTTGCTGATGGAAGTGTAAATTGTTGCAACTATTTGAGAAAATTGTTTGTAGTAGTATCTACTAAAGCTACCCAATAACTCAGCAATTCCTACCATATTCCTGACAGAATGCATTCACATGTTCAGCAGAAGACACATACCGGCATGTTCATAGCAGTAATATTTGTTAGGCCCCAAGCTAGAAATAACCCAAGAGCGGGTATATTATTATATAAAAATAAAACACAATGACAGTGCACAGACATGGACACCCTTCCTGAATGTTGAGAGAAGGAAGCCCAGATACTAAGAGTATGATTCCCTTAATATAAAGTTCAGACACAGGTAAAACTAAGCAATGATGTTAACCTAGGATGCTGGTTATCCTTGAGGGGAGGGGCAGGGACTGAGAGGTGCTGGTAATACTCTGTGTCTTGGTCTGGTTATCAATTACATGGATCTGGTCACTTTCTGAAAAGTCATTCAACTGAACACCTATGGTTTGTGTGTATGAAACTTCTTTTTCGTATGTTATGCTTGCATACTATATGCCAATAAAAAGCGCACAGTAAAAAATAGCCTCAAACGTTCTAAGAACCAAAAGCATATCACATGTATTCTATCCATGAGAGCTTATTGATTAAACAGTTCTCGGTGTTACCCTGCTTTTTTGTAGAAAGGACATTTTTGCTCAGCTCAAACATATGCCTCTGTGTTAAAAACCTTACTTACTATTTGGAAGAGAAAACACTCTTGAGACAAAATGATTCTAGGCATCTGTTTTGAATGGATTTTAATGCCTCTGAAAGTCTTTTTATTGATAATGTGCTAAGCTAAACATTCTCAATTTTGCATCATTGACTTGAGTACTGCATACTATGCTTTTTACTACTAAAAGTTCAACAAAATGCTTATGCTAGTCGGTTTGATAGTTGGGATTCCAGAGTGGAAATCTCTTTACCTACGTAAAGTAATCAAATGGCAAAATAGCCAGGGATGTCAACAGCTATCATGATTTTGATGGATAGGAAGTCACAATCAAGAACTGTTTAGCCAAAGCACCCTCACCAAATTAATCAGCATTCTAGCGGGTTTTAGTCTGTTCTCCTGTGAATGGCTGTTTACTGCTTATAGAGCATTTCCTCACATAGCTCAATCTATTGTTAGGCTTAGATCCAAGAATGTTAGGACTTAATTGTCTCATTTCCTCAGTAAGTGGTGCATCCTGTTATTCCTTGGCTGCAATTGTTGATGGTGATCATAATATAGACTTGGAGGCGGGCTGTGCTGGGGATTATGCGTTGTTTTTGATGGAAGCCATGGAGTTGAGTACATGACACACATATAAAACTAACTTGTGTACAGGCTGGACTTAAAGCTATTCATTGTCCTTTTCTTAAAGATTAGTATTAAAATGCATTTTCCCCAGGATTCCCATCTTTATGTCACTCTGAACAGAGGAATAGATTAGACATGAGTTGAGAATGCCATCTGTTTCCGTTCACACAAAGTGTAATTTAACATGAGTGTTTGCTACTTTCAAGGCAGTAGGTAAACTTACAAGCCTTTCACATAACTATATATGTGAGCATACATGAAATACACACATACACATACATGGAAACATCTATTATCAAGAAAGAAATCATTGGGTATTGATTTTTTTATTGTTTCTACTTTTAACAATTATATGTTCAGACATCACCTGTCTTCCTAGTTCTAGTCTTATTTTTTCAATCTGTCTGTTAGATATTTCCACCCTGAATGTTTCTGTACCACAAAAGGAACACATTTAAAATTCAACCCTACACCTCCAGCCCTAATTGGCTCTCCTACTTTAGCTGTCATGTATACCATTTAACCTTTCTGTTATCCAAGATCCAAAACTTGAAGTCAACTTAACTGTCATTGTAGCTGTAATTAATCTCTGGCATAGCCAATTATGTTGAATGCTTTTTTTCATGGGCTAATTTGGCCATTTGTATGTGTATCTTATTTGGCAAAGTGGTTAAAATTTTTCCAGTTTGTACACATTTTGGGCCACTATCTCTTCAAATGTTTTTTCTCTCTTCCCTACTATTTCCTTTCTCCTGGCCACTGGGGACTTTGGTTATATGTATATCAGGCTGCTTGATATTTTCTCATAGTTTACTAATGAGCCGTTTTTTTTGGCACTTTTATCTCTGTTTCATTTAAAATGGTTTCTATTGTCATGTCTTCTTCAAGTTCACTAATCTCTTATTCAGCCTTATCTAGTTTGCTATTCATCTTATCCAGTGTTTTTTTTTTTTTTTTCATTTTAGCCATTATAATTTTCATCTCTAGAATTTCAAAGTGTCTTTTTCATATTTTCCATGTTGCTACTTACATGCTTTATCTTTTGTCTGCCTTATTGAACACATGGAATACTGTTATAATGACTGGTGGCATTTGTAGGTCTGTTTCTATTAATTTTTCTCTTTATGGCTCATCTTGTTCTACTCTTTTTTTTTTTTTAAGGAGGCCAATTACTTTACAATATTGTAGTGGTTTTGCCATACATTGACATGAATCAGCCATGGGTGTATATGTGTTCCCCATCCTGAACCTCCCTCCCACCTCCCTCCCCATCCCATCCCTCTGGGTCATCCCAGTGCACCAGCCATGAGCACCCTGTCTCATGCATCGAACACTCTTTTGCATGCCTGGTAATACTTGATTTGGACACCAGTCATTGGGTAAAAAATTCCAACTTGGGGGTCTTGGACATTTTTTGTATTCTAATATTTTTAAGTTCTGTCCTTAGAAGTTAAGGTACCTGGACATAATTCGATTCTCCTGTCTTGCTTTGAAGCATTGCTAGTCAGGATTAGAACAGCTTCTGTTCTACAGATCTTTTTTGTTCCACTACTACAGGAAGATCCTTCTGAGTTCTGTCCCTGAGGTCCTGTGAATGAAGAGGATTTTTCTACTCTATCCTCTGGGATACAAAGGTTCATATAGTCAAAGCTATGGTTTTTCCAGTAGTCATGTACAGATGTGAGAGCTGGACCATAAAGAAGGCTGAGCACTGAAGAACTGATGCTTTTGAACTGTGGTGTTAGAGAAGACTCTTGAGAGTCCCTTGGACTACAAGAAGGATCAAACCAGTCAATCCTAAAGGCAATCAATCCTGAATATTCATTGGAAGGACTGATGCTGCAGCTGAAGCTTCAATACTTTGGCCACCTGATGCAAAGAGCCAACTTATTGGAAAAGACTCTGATGCTGGGAAAGATTGAAAGCAGGAGGAGAAGGGGATGACCGGA
>NW_011494839.1:1096875-1101071 GCF_000754665.1 Bison bison bison | reverse complement strand
GACAGGGGGATGACAGAGGATGAGATGGTTGGATGGCATCACCAACTCAATGGACATGAGTTTGAGCAAACTCTGGGAGATTGTGAAGGACAGGGAAGCCTGGTGTGCTGCAGTCCACAGGGTGGCAAAGAGTTGGACACAACTGAATGACTGAACAACAACAACAATCCTTTGGGAAGATAAACTATTCCTGCATTCCTGCCCTACCTGGAATACAGGGACTGTTCTCTTTAATCTTTGTGCTGGTTCTTTCTCCAAGGTTGAGTAGTTTCACATTGATTTGTTGATTAATACTCAGTGGAAGATTTGAGGAGCTCCCCGCAGATCTCTGGAACTTTCTTGTTTCCTGTATTTTCCCCATAAGCTATACCTTCCACTGCCTTTGTCTCCTCAACTCAGGGAGACTTTTAGGCTCCGCCTCAGCCCTCCCCCCACCCCTCCCCCCACTGCTTCCTGGCAACTCTCTCTAGTCAGGAAGCTGGAGCAATCAGACTACTAACCTTATTTGTTTCTTCTCATTGATCATTGTCAGGTCTGATGTTCAGTATCTGAATACCATTGTTTCATTTTGTTTTCTTAGTTGTTTTAGGCAGGAAGTTAGTTATAGCCAATCTCTGCTAATCCATCTTGGTTAAAAGTAGAAGTTGTGGTGCCCTGTTCAACCACTTGGGTCAATCTTTGTCCAACTCACCCAACTTGAAACATCATGTCTTCTGACACCTGAAACTACCGACTACAGTAATTTTTCTAACAACTCTTCTAGCTTTAGGTTCTGCTATTTGTCATCCCTTCCCTCTAACTCAGTCTCAGTAAATCTTTATATACCATGGCTTTCTTCAGAACCAGTGGCATCTGCCCGTGGCTTTAGGATGCAACTCAAATTCCTAGTCTGGCACACGTGATCCTCCACCTTCTGACCTCCAATGTTTATTCCAAACTTACTTCTTACTATTACAGCCAGGCTGAACTAAACAGGTTTCCAACATTATCTGTGAATCATAGTCTCTTTGCCTGGTTACAATATTCTCCCCATGAGGAACACTCTCCTTTAAGCCTATTCAAGTTCTACCAATTTTCAAGAAGCGGTTAAGTCCTATTTCCTTAATGGATCCTTTAAGACTCTAATCCATGAAGCTCCTGTATATATTTTTGCTTTTATTGCCTGAATTATTGACTTTGCCTACTAAGACAGAAAGTTTGTAAGTAACTTAATAGTTTTCCTAAGTTACCTAAGAGCTTCTCAGAACAAAGCTCAAAAGTTCAGGTACTTTTCATCCTTAATTTTTTTTTTTTTTTCCTCTTCTCTAATTTTATTTTATTTTTAAACTTTACATAATTGTATTAGTTTTGCCAAATATCAAAATGAATCCGCCACAGGTATACATGTGTTCCCCATCCCGAACCCTCCTCCCTCCTCCCTCCCCATACCATCCCTCTGGGCCGTCCCAGTGCACCAGCCCCAAGCATCCAGCATCATGCATCGAACCTGGACTGGCAACTCGTTTCCTACATGATATTTTACATGTTTCATTGCCATTCTCCCAAATCTTCCCACCCTCTCCCTCTCCCACAGAGTCCATCCTTAATTTCTGATAGGCAATTCTGATTTCTTTTTATACTGGATGAGAGTTCTTGACATCAGAAGCTTATCTTATACACCATTCCCCTAGTGCTTAAGCTTATCACTGTCATGTGTCATGTTCAGTTCAGTTGCTCAGTCGTGTCCAACCCTTTGTGACCCCATGGAATGCAGCACGCCAGGCTTCCCAGTCCATCACCAACTCCTGGAGCTTGCTCAAACTCATGTCCATTGAATTGGCGATGCCATCCAACCATCTCATACTCTGTCATCCATGTAGGAGCTTAATAAATGTTTCATGGTCATTTTCCATCCTGTTATAGTCTCTCACTGAAAATGCAAATACAAGTTTCTTATCTCTGATAATCTGTCAGTTCTGCAAAACTTCAAGGTGATGAGCTATTGGAACTCTGAGTTCTTGCCTCCCTGACAGTCAAGAACAAATCACCAGTATCCTCCCAAGTGGGATGATTTTTTACGACAGGTGGATGGATGCCAATGGAACAACCAAATGCCAACGAATTAGTGTAAAGACCACAGATTCTCCCCTGATCAAGACTGAACTGATGCCCGGGAAATCTATGCACTTGTACAGGTCTCAGCCAGCATCAACCCTAGAGAGTCAGGAACTTGTCCACTCTCTTTCAGGGGCAGTGGACACCCAGAGCAGGGTTCTTTCTGGCTGGGTATCCAGATGTGTCAAAGAGTGATTGCTTGTGTGTGAAGTTGCTTCAGTTGCATCCAACTCTATGATTCTATGGACTATAGATGGTCAGGCTCCTCTGTCCATGGGATTCTCCAGGCAAAAATACCAGAGTGGGTTGCCATGCCCTCCTCCAGGGGATCTTCCAAACCTAGGGATCAAACCCACATCTCTTATGTCTGTTGCATTGGCAGGCAGGTTACCACTAGCACTTGAGAAGCCCCGTGTCAAAGAGTACCCTGTATGTTACAGGGATTTCTTTTTGTATCTCTATTTTTATATTCTCAGCATCTTCCTGATGTAACTTGCCCTATGGCTACTTTTTGTACTATGGCACACATTTAAAGACCAGAATCATTAAATGCCATTATGGAATAACAGCTCATGGTGTCTGTAAAAGGATCCACAGGTGCCATTCTCATAGTTACTTTCTAGCCATTTTCTAGTCTGTGGGGTATATCACTGTCTCCTTGAGTTGACCAAAGGTACTGATCTATATTCTAACTTTCTTTCTGCCTGGAAGATTCCTTCCTCAGACACAGGCATAGCTTACTTTCTCACTTCTTTCAAAGTTCTAATCATTTCATTGGAGAAGACTTCTCCAATCTCAGTAGCTACAGTAGCCCTCCCTGGGACTTCCCTGATGGTCCAGTGGTTGAAACTACAGGTAGGGAGCATGGGTTTGATCCATGGTTGGGTAACTGGGATCCCACACGCAGTGTGGTATGGTCAATAAAAATAAAATAAAATAATAAAATAGCCCTCCCCCTCTATCCTTAACTTTATATCACCTTATACTGCTTGATAATAGCACATACATCTGTTTGATACATTTGTCTATTGTTTCTCCACCATAATATAGGTGGAGCCTACATGGCTAGAATGAAGCCAGGCATGTAGCAAATGCTCAGAAAAGTATCTGTTGAATGAATGAGAATCAGGGAATGGCTGGAACATGTTTTGCTTTGGTCAGGCTCTCATTTAGACTCATGAGGCAAACCTTTCTCATGTTCTGCTTAATACACAATCATTTTGATACCAGTACAGCATCACATGACCCTCTTCATGACTTCTCTTATCAAGTAGTACCCACATGAGTAGTTATCATGGGAGTGACCCAGCTCAACTGTCTATTTGAGAGAGATCATCATGATAGGAGATCAAGCCATTAGGATCTTTTTTGGGTCACATTCTCCCTTTAGCCAGGGCTGCTACCACCATCTGTCATTTAATTAATCAACTCTCATAAAACCCTGGTTCAGATCACTACAAATGACCCAATTTTGACCCTTCTTATGGCTGAGTATCTGATTTCATTGTTGACCATCTGGTGATGTCCATGTGTAGAATCTTCTCTTGTGTTGTTGGAAGAGGGTGTTTGCTATGGTCAGTGCATTTTCTTGGCAAAACTCTATTAGTCTTTGCCCTGCTTCATTCTGTATTCCAAGGCCAAATTTGCCTGTTACTCCAGGTGTTTCGTGACTTCCTCCTTTTGCATTCCAGTCCCCTATAATGAACAGGACATCTTTTTGGGTGTTAGTTATAAAAGGTCTTGTAGATCCTCAAATTTGGAAAAAGGTCTTGTTGGTCTGCAAATTTGGAAAACTCAGCAGTGGCCACAGGACTGGAAAAGGTCAGTTTTCATTCCAATCCCAAAGAAAGGCAATGCCAAAGAATGCTCAAACTATCGCACAATTGCACTCATCTCACATGCTAGTAAAGTCATGCTCAAAATTCTCCAAGCCAGGCTTCAGCAATACGTGAACCGTGAACTTCCTGATGTTCAAGCTGGTTTTAGAAAAGGCAGAGGAACCAGAGATCAAATTTCCAACATCTTCTGGATCATGGAAAAAGCAAGAGAGTTCCAGAAAAACATCTATTTCTGCTTTATTGACTATGCCAAAGCCTTTGACT
>NW_011494839.1:1092375-1096421 GCF_000754665.1 Bison bison bison | reverse complement strand
AAACAGTGTCAGACTTTATTTTTTGGGGCTCCAAAATCACTGCAGATGGTGATTGCAGCCATGAAATTAAAAGATGCTTACTCCTTGGAAGAAAAGTTATGACCAACCTAGACAGCATATTCAAAAGCAGAGACATTACTTTGCCAAAATAGGTTTGTCTAGTCAAGGCTATGGTTTTTCCAGTGGTCATGTATGGATGTGAGAGTTGGACAGTGAAGAAGGCTGAGCACCGAAGAATTGATGCTTTTGAACTGTGGTGTTGGAGAAGACTCTTGAGAGTCCCTTGGATTGCAAGGAGATCCAACCAGTCCATTCTGAAGGAATTCAGCCCTGGGATTTCTTTGGAAGGAATGATGCTAAAGCTGAAACTCCAGTACTTTGGCCACCTCATGCGAAGTGTTGACTCATTGGGAAAGACTCTGATGCTGGGAGGGATTGGGGGCAGGAGGAGAAGGGGACGCCAGAGGATGAGATGGCTGGATGGCATCACTGACTCGATGGACGTGAGTCTGAGTGAACTCCGGGAGTTGGTGATGGACAGGGAGGCCCGGCATGCTGCAGTTCATGGGGTTGCAAAGAGTCAGACATGACTGAGTGACTGAACTGAACTGATGGCTGAATAATTTTGTATTGTACATATGTACTTCATCTGTTTTAACCATTCATCTGTCTATGGACATCTAGGTTGTTTCCATGTCCTGGCTACTGTAAATAGTGCTGTAATGAACATTGGCGTACATGTGTGTCGTTTTGAATTATGGTTTTCTAAGGGTGCATGCCCAGTAGTGGGATTGCTGGGTCATATGGTAATTCTATCCTTAGTTTTTTAAGGAACCTCCATACTGTTTTCCATAGTAGGATGGACCTAAAGCCTGTCAGACCGAGTGAAGTTAGGAAAACAGATATCATATATTATGTATGTGGAACTAAAAAAAATGGTACAGATGAAGCTTGTTCCAGGACAGGAATAGAGATGCGGACATAGAGAATAGATATGTGGATACAGTAGGGGAAGGGGAGGGGGTATGAATTAGGAGATTAGGTTTGACACATATACACTACCATGTCCAAAGTAGACAGCTAGTGGAAACCTGCCTTATAGCACAAGGAGCTCAGCTCGGTGCTCTGTGATGACCCAGAGAGGTGGGATGGGGGTCCAAGATGGAGGTGATTTTTGTATGCATATAGCTGATTCCCACTCCAGTGTTCTTGCCTGGAGAATCCCAGGGACAGGGGAGCCTGGTGGGCTGCCGTCTATGGGGTTGCACAGAGTTGGACACGACTGAAGTGACTTAGCAGCAGCAGCTGATTCATTTCATTGTGCAGCAGAAACTGGCACAACATTGTGAAGCAGTTCTACCACAATTAAAAAAAAAGACCTGGTTCATGCATACACTAGTATTTTTAAAAATTACCTCTTAATCATATGAATATACATATGAGTAGCCAAAAAGCAAGTAAGAATTATGTATGTATAACTTTGGGGAAGTCCATGGGGTTGCAAAGAGTCGGACACCACTGAGCGACCTAACAACAACAACTTGGGGGAAGGCAAGTGTTGAGAGCAGGAATTATGAGTTTCTGGACTGAGGGGTTCTATCTTGGCTGACTACAACCCACTCTTGACTGCAAAAGAAAACTGTCAGAGCTTTTGCTTTAGTATGTAGGCTCTCAAGCAAAATGGTTATAAAACAAAATGGAACTTTATTCGTCTGGGGGTTTACATGTTTAATGGTTGGGTTCCAAGCTGGGATTTGGGGATTTTGCAATTTCAAACTGTATGAAAGAAGAGTTTACATGCTGCGGTTATTCTTAGAGGGCATGTCAGCTAAGGAATAAATTTATGAACACTGCTTAACTACAAAAGGGGAGAACTTGGGAGTGGTGTCTCAAAAATATAAAAACAAATACAAAATTTTTAAGAGGTTAGGGGATGGGAAACTATATGAGGAATGACTTTTACATTATCAGTGTGAGAGAGTTCAAGAAAATAATTTTGAAGAACAAAATTCAATTAAACTGAACTCTGCTATGTAATGGATACTCATTGCTATTTAGTTGCTCAGTCATGTCTGACTCTTGAGATCCCCCCAGGCTCCTCTGTCCCTGGAATTCTCCAGGCAAGAATGCTGGAGTAGGGAGCCACTGCTTTCACCAGGCGACCTTCCTGACCCAGGAATCAAATGCATGTCTCCTGCATTGGTAGGCAGCTTCTTTACTGTATGAGCCACTTGGGAGGCAAGAGATACTCATACATAGACTTTACTCTGGGTTTTCAGAGCCCAAAAGTCTCAGCCTACCCAAAGTTATCTGTACCTGTCAGTGCTTAAATTCCTCCTTTCTTTCTTCTTAGAGGTGACATCTTAACAGCAAATTGATAAATTAGCTCTTCTAGGAAACAGAACAGCAAATTAACTGGGATAATGATAGGAATTTCCCATAGGACACATTCATGGACAGAAGAGTACCAGATAATTACAGTGACCAAGTCATCCTGGTTCATCCAGGACTTTCTGGTTTTAGCTCTAAAATTGCCATCACCACGGAAACCGCTTATTCCTGGGCAAACTGGGATTGTTGTTATTTTTTAGGTATCTACTTGTGGGATGATGAGCCCTGAGTTCTCAGATAAGATCCAGGACTGTTTTCTGGGTCTTGTGAAGTCATTGCCTGATGTACCAAGGGCAGAACGATAGACTCAGGGTCAGAGGACCTAGGCTGGATGGGGGAATTTTGGGGTCTGGCAGATATTCTTTTTTTTTTTTTCTCAGATCACATTTTTTGCATTTTCTAGGCTTGTGACCTTTTGCAAACCACTTGACTGTCTTGCCTCTCTAACAGAGTTGTTGGTGATACAAAATTAAACATGGAGACATGGAATGTCTTAGTGCTGGGCCTAGTATTTAGTAACCATATATTTAATAAGCTGCAGTACATGGTAGTTCATCATCATCTTTGGGCTTTAGTGTCAAGGTTCAGGTTCTGGCTCTTTAGTCGTCTGTCACTATGACCTCAGCCAAGTCTCTTCACTTCCCTAAGCCTTGGTTTCCTTATCTGTGAAGTGAAGACAACTACAGCAGCTGTCTCTGTCTCAAAGGGTTATTGCAAAATTGAATAAATATGGGTTAGGGGCTTCCCAGATGGCTCAGCGGGTAAAGAATCTGCCTGCAATGCAGGAGACACAGGAGACCTGGATTCAATCTCTGGGTTGGGAAGATCCCCTGAAGGAGGGAATGGCAACCCAGTCCAGTATTCTTGCCTGGAGAACTCCATGGACAGAGGAGCCTGTCGGGCTACAGTCCATGGGGTCACAAAGAGTTAGACACAACTGAGTGACTGAGCATGCAGGTGGGAATTGCATTTATCTTTATGGGATGTTTATCTTTGTATCTCACAGGTACTCAATTAATCTTGATCAAATTCCATAACATTTCATTTGGTAGTTAAGACTTGGCTGGTCTTGATAGATCAATGTCTAATATATCAGGGATTACTATATTTAAAGTTGTCAAAGACAACAGAAATAAATAACTTAAAGTAACATGATTATTAACGACTACCCAAGATTAGAATTTAAAAATCTGTATAAATAATTATCCTTGTCAAATAAATTTAAAATATGAATAATTTGATTCTAGCAATCTATTGGAGACATGAAATTTTTAGTCAAATGATCACAGTGCTTATTCAAAGGCATGTTATTTTAAACCACAACTGCATGTAAAGCAATACTGGTGTTCAGAAGTCCAAAGTTCTGAAATTAAGAGTCCTATTAAATGCTCAGAAGCAAGACAAACAGCCATATCAACCAAAGGAGCTGATACAGGACACATTATAAAAGTAACTACAGAAGGAAATTCTTACTAAATTAAAAATAGGAGTAAGATGAATGGATAAGAAAGCTGTGGTACATATACACAATGGAGTATTACTCAGCCATTAAAAAGAATACATTTGAATCAGTTCTAATGAGGTGGATGAAACTGGAACCTATTATACAGAGTGAAGTAAGCCAGAAAGAAAAACACCAATACAGTATACTCTGT
>NW_011494839.1:1069305-1092275 GCF_000754665.1 Bison bison bison | reverse complement strand
ACATTTGAATCAGTTCTAATGAGGTGGATGAAACTGGAACCTATTATACAGAGTGAAGTAAGCCAGAAAGAAAAACACCAATACAGTATACTAACGCATATATATGGAATTTAGAAAGATGGTAACAATAACCCTGTGTACGAGACAGCAAAAGAGACACTGATGTATAGATCAGTCTTGTGGACTCTGTGGGAGAGGGAGAGGGTGGGGAGATTTGGGAGAATGGCATTGAAACATGTGTAATATCATGTATGAGACGAGTCGCCAGTCCAGGTTCGATGCGTGATGCTGGATGCTTGGGGCTGGTGCACTGGGACGGCCCAAAGGGAGGGTATGGGGAGGGAGGAGGGAGGAGGGTTCAGGATGGGGAACACGGGTATACCTGTGGTGGATTCATTTCGATGTTTGGCAAAACTAATACAATATTGTAAAGTTTAAAAATAAAATAAAATTTTAAAAAAACATAAAAAAAAATTAACTTAAATATATATTCAACTTATGGATAAGTTGCAGGGACAATGTTATTACATATTCAAATGTGGGATATATCTCAAGAGACAACAAAATGCCAAAGAATACCAACTTGTGATGGCAAGTATAACTATATCACATAGTATGATCCAAGTTGATCTGCAACATATTTATTGTACAAATCATTTTTATAAACAAAATAATTAAGGATGAGTGACTAATCTAACTAAATTCTATTTCCTGAAGGATAAAATACATTAACTTGAAAATTACATTCTGATAACTGCAAGCATTTGTCACTTTACTGTTTTCACTTAATAATACAAAAGGAACCTTATGGAAACAAGACAGGAAATTCACATACGGACCAGCTATTTGTCTCTTTTTAGAAATAAGACATGTTGGCCTCATACATCTGTTCAGAGTGTCTGTTACAGGTTTACATAAGCCCAGAGCTCTAGTTCCGTGACTGAGGTTAGTGGGGCTCAGTATTTTTGTTTTCCACCCTCTCTTTGGCACATCACAGACTGTATTTTTCATCTGCTGACATCTACGTGACCCTGAGTGACCAGTCTGGTTGGCATGTACGTAGAAATAATGTGTGCCTCTTTCAGGTCTGGCCCCTGAAATCTCTCTTAAAATCCTTTCCACCTCACTTTCCCCATTTGCTGAAGGAGTGCAGAGGGTCCATTGCTAAACCCTAGGGCCAGAGAAGATGGCAGGAAAGATGGAAAGAGCTTGGACTTCTGAATAACTCTGAGAGAGAGCACCCCTGGCCCCCACACTGTGTCATGAGCAACAAACAAGCCTTTTTTTTCTTTTTTCTAATATAAATCTATAATGTTTATTAAGGTATAATTTTATACAATAAAAGTAAAGATCTCATGTTCAGTTAGGCAAGAGCAACAAATCTTGAGTGCTCCACATATATTTCTGTGCCTGTGATGGTTTGTGATATTTAAATTTGAGATATAAATATCTCTTTCACTTTACCAAGTTACTTCACAGTCCCATATTTTTCAATTTTTTGAATGTTTATCTACATAGCACTCTGAAATGCTGAACAGACTTCAGGAAATTGGCTTTTAGTGAAAATAACCTAATACAGGCCCATTTTAGACGGAAAATATTACCTTCAGGGACCAAAACATGAACTGATAAATTAAAATGAAACTCCAAACATATCTTTGGCATCAACTCCAAAAACCTTTTTGGTTGCTGGAGGATAATTCCCTCATGAACTATCTGGAGTTGTTTATTTGACACATCATCTTTTTATCCTAGTAGATGCTGTGCAGAGACAAAAAACAGATTTTTAAAGAACAAGAGAGTAGAGAAACCTGAGTGTGATTAAGGGCTATTTCACTTATTAAAGTGTGAACTATGTGCTGGCAGCTGCTTGAAAATATAATTTATCTTCATAAGTCTGGCATAACGCATTTCATCACCATACTATTTTTATTGAAACTGTTCTGTAGAGCATTTTAATGATGAAAAGTAAACATTTTTACTCTATGGAGAATTTTAACAGTGAAGTTTCTTGCTCTAACTTATTATGTGTACATCATATATTCCTTAGCTATATGATTTCTAGAGTGGGCATGCTAGGCTATTTTTCTTTAAACCTAGTATCACACAGAAATGCTGACCCTTAATTGATGGGTTTATTAAGCAGCAACAAGCTCTATTAATGGGAAGTGAGTGTACTTCTCCTTTAAACCATAGGTCTCCTTAAAAGTGTTGACCTCTTTGCTTCAAACTGCGCACAGATAATCAGTACAAATTAATACCCCAAGTAATTCACATGTAATCTTTATTGGCTGATAATATGCTAGAACTATGAATGTAAATATATACTCACGGAGTCCTACCAATTAGCATAGACAATGCTAAGCTAAGCCTAGGACACAAATCTTAAGCCTAGGACACAAAGAACTCTACTGAGGGGCCAATTCAAGCAGGAATAGAAACCTGAATAAAAATTCCACCAATGACTCAGAGCCCCACCATGATGTCCATCTCTAGTTAATGAGGCTGATGGCTGCAATGGTATCGGTGCACAGATGACTGTGAAAAGACTGGCCCCAAACAGGAAAATAACTGTGGAACGAAATTCCTTCTGTTTACCATGCAGCGTTTGTACACTGTGTAGACCAAGATAACTTTCTTTTTTTTTTTTAATTTTATTTTATTTTTAAACCTTACATAATTGTATTAGTTTTGCCAAATATCAAAATGAATCCGCCACAGGTAAACTTTCTTTTTTAAAATTCTACAGAACTAATATGGCACTCCCTACAAATATGGAACAACAGATATGATACTCAGAGCTATTATTGGAGCTCTCCCTGCACATACACCCTCTACCCACTTGTCTTTGGTAAAGCCAACAAACTCAGTTAGGGACTTTTAAATTACCCTGGTGCACAAACTGAGCTTCCTAGGTTGCTCAGTGGCCAAGAACCCACCTGCCAGTGCAGGAGACGCAAAAGACACGGGCTCGATCCCTGAGTTGGGAAGATCCCCTGGAGGAGGGCATGGCAACCCACTCCAGTATTCTTGTCTGGAGAATTCCATGGACAGAGGAGCCTGGTGGGCTACAGCCCACGGAGTTGCACAGAGCCGGATATAACTGAGCACACGTACACATTGCATAAACTATCAGGAGAAATAGGACACTCATAGAAGGTAGAGCATATTATGGACCATGGCGGGAGTCAGGACCTCTGCTTTACTCCTGAATTGGTGGAAGTTGGGCAAAGGGGCCTGGCACATTTCAAGTCATCCAGATTACTTGCTGAATGGATGGTCTTATATGCAGATGAACTCCTGTTCTAGAGAACTTTGAAAATATTCCTTAAAAGATTTGTTCCCAAAAAGCCTGCTTGAAAGCTGACCTACAGAGTCCAATCAGGCCCTGACTCTGGGCAGTCCTTAAGAGTAGTGCTTTCTAAACCTTTCCATGTCACAGCACATGTGGACAATGAGAGTATTTGTATGAAATATTTGGGTAAACTGAGGAATTTGGACTCCTGCATGAGGAGGAGATGATAGGCAACCTCAGGGTTGGTAAGATGGATTTCCCTGCATATCGTTTAGATGCTCTGTTCCAGAGGAGAAAATGAATGAGAAATGCTGGGTGCCTTGTGAGGAGGTCTAGAATCTATTAAGTAAAAATAACAGTAACAGAAACAACTATTATTGAGTACTTACCATGTGTCAGCCACTGTACCCAACGAATTGTGTGTGTGTTTGTGCTCAGTCGTTGTCTGATTCTTTGCGACCCCATGGACTATAGCCTTCCATGCTCCTCTGTGCATGGAATCCTCCAGGCAAGAATACTGGAGTGGATTGCTATTTCCTTCTCCATTGGATCTTCTTGACTTAGGGACTGAACCCAGGTCTCTCACATTGTAGACAGATTCTTTATTGTCTGAGCCACCAGGGAAGCCCAACCAATACATTATGTACAGTATTTCTTTTCATCCTCAAAATAATCCTATAGACTCTACTTCTGGTGATGACAGCATGAGAAGGTCAGATGACTATTCTCCATAGAAAATGACTATGCTGCTGCTGCTGCTGCTGCTAAGTCGCTTCAGTCGTGTCTGACCCTGTGCGACCCCATAGACGGCAGCCCACCAAGCTCCGCCATCCCTGGGATTCTCCAGGCAAGAACACTGGAGTGGGTTGCCATTTCCTTCTCCAATGCATGAAAGTGAAAAGTGAAACTAAAGCTGTCAGTCGTATCCGACTCACAGCGACCCCATGGACTACAGCCTACCAGGCTCCTCCGTCCATGGGATTTTCCAGGCAAGAGTACTGGAGTGGGTGGCCACTGCCTTCAATGACTATGCACTAGACTAAGTTATTAATGACAGTCTCTTCAAGGCGCTGGAAAAACAACCAAATATATTCAGCAAGTTGATAAATGTTTATTCATGAGAAACTGATATTGCACGGAATAAGAACTATGGGTTGGCAGCTGTTTTTTTTGGGTGAGGGGAGGGGGTTGGTCCTCGGAGTATTCCTATCCTCCAGCAGCTCCCAGTGTGGGCACTGAAAATCTGCACATTTATCAGTTGAAGGTGACAGACTCCACTAGGTGCTGGTGGGAAAGCAGCTAAAAACTTAAGAGAGATTTTGGATATGAAAGAACTGTAGAAGAGCAGATATAATAAACTTCCCTGGCTGACTGCTAAACACTGTGTGTGCTCATCTTATACTCCAGGGAAACTAACAAAAATTAAAAGCAGGAGGGCTTGTGCATATGCCACACCTCTGAATGTGTACTGCCATCCACAGCAGTAGAAGATAAAAGAACTACTGCCTTGAAGTCTCTGAGCCTAGTTCTGATACTGTTAGTCACTCAGTTGTGTCTTACTCTTGCAACCCCATGGACTGACTGTAGCCCACCAGGCTCCTCTGTCCATGGAATTCTCCAGGCAAGAATACCAGAGTGGGTTGCCATTGCCTTCTCCAGGGGATATTCCTGACTTAGGGATCGAACCTGTGTCTCCTGCATTGCAGGAGATAATGGTAAGATTCCTTACCATCTGAGCCTCCAAGGAAGCCCTATCTGAGCCTAATCTTTCCCCAAATTATTGTCTGGCATCTAAATTGAAGGTGCAGGGGAGAAATTCACCCACAGCCCCTCAAGAGACTCTGGTTTAAAAAAAAGAAAAATGGCACTTGGGGACTTCAATTTAACTCCAGACATGTTAATAATAAAAACTCCAAAATCTCTCCAAAGGAGAAAACACATTCCAGAGTCACTACAGGTATTATCTACAAATATTTACTAATTCTAAACTGAAAATTGAGATGTGAAAAGGAACTGGAAAGTATGCCCCATATTTAGAAAAAAGGTAGTCATTAGAAACTGACTTTGAGTGGGCTCAGATGTTGGCTTTAAGATGAAGATTTCAAACAGCTATTATAAATATATTCAAAAACTTTAATTATGTTCAAGAAATTAAATAAAATTAATAACAGATAGTGAATACAGAAGAGAAGAAAACTATAAAAAGATCCAAATGGGCTTTTAGAAATGAAAAATGTATTAACTAAAGTGAAAAAAAAAAAAAACAACAACCCAAAACTTGATCAGTTAAATTTTTGAAAGCCAAAGGTAAAAAGAAAATCTTTAAAGCAGGCAATATAAAAATGACTCAGCACATAGAGGGTCACAATGATGTGAGTAATGGCTAGCTTCTCATCAGAAACTATGAAGACCACTGATATTGGAAAGACATATTCAAAATGCTGAAAGAAGAAAACTTTGGTCAAAAATTCTCTTTCCAGGGAAATGACTCTTTCAAAATGAGGGTGAAATAAAACTATTTGCAGGTAAAACAAAAACTCAGCAAATTGCCAATGTACCAACACTACAAGAAATGCTTTTAAAAAGTCTTTCAGACTAAAGGGAAGTGATACCAAAAGGTTCAGTTCAGTTGCTCAGTTGTGTCCAACTCTTTGTGACCCCATGAATTGCAGCATGCCAGGCCTCCCTGTTCATCACCAACTCCTGGAGTTCACTGAGACTCAAGTCCATCGAGTCAGTGATGCCATTCAGCCATCTCATCCTCTGTCGTCCCCTTCTCCTCCTGCCCCCAATCCCTCCCAGCATCAGAGTCTTTTCCAATGAGTCAACTCTTCCCATGAGGTGGCCAAAGTACTGGAGTTTCAGCTTTAGATTTAAGATTTAGATTTTCTTTGGATTCCTTCCAAAGAAATCCCAGGGCTGATCTCCTTCAGAATGGACTGGTTGGATCTCCTTGCAGTTACTAAGATCCAAAGGAGGGAATTAAGAGCACTGGAAATGTGGAGCTATAGGTATAAGTATATGTGGTATGTTTTTATGTGCATATGTGTATGTGTGTATATGTATATATAGGCACAAAAATAGGCCTACTCATATGCACACATGTATTTCTCCTTACAATTTTTCTTTGATTTCTGAGCTTCTTTTAAAAATATGACTTCTTAAAGCAAAAATAATTAAATGGTGTCATTGGGTTTAAAACTTTCATTCATGAAGTGTATATGACATAGTAGCAAAAAGGAATGGAGTACAGATCTATATCAATATAAAGTTCTCATATTTTATGTAAAAAAATAAGTATTAACTTGAAATAGGTTATCAGAAGTTTAAAAAGGCATATTGTAATGGCAAAGAAATAGAGCTACAAATTTTAATAGAGAAATTAAAATGTCATATAAAAATATTAATTTTACAGAAAGACTATAGAAAGTCACGAAAGAAATGGAAAATAAAATGGACAACCAAATCCAATCATATCAAAAGTTATGAATTAAATAATCAATAGGCAGAAATCATTAGATGAGATTTAAAAAGTAAGATACAGACACTTTGAAGTCAAAAACAGAAATAGATTGAAAGTCAAAAGATGGAAGAAATGTACTGAACAATAAATATGATAACTGGAGTAAGTAAAATAGACTTAAAGGCAAATAAAATTAAAAGAAACCCAGAGATACATTTCACATTTTTTCAAAGGGTCAATACAGCAGGGAAAATTATAGATGTATATGTATCTAACAACAGAGCTCCAAAATACATGGAGCAAAAACTGCCAAAATTAAAGGAGAATAAAAAATCAACACTTGCAAGAGATCAACACTCTCCCCTCAGTAATTGACAGAACAAGTAGAAAAAAAAAATCTGTAAGAATACAGGAAACCCAAAACACAGTAACAACCCTGACATGTACAAAAGTGAAAGTCACTCAGTCGTGTCCTACTCTTTGTGACCCCATGGACTATACAGTCCATGGAATTCTCCAGGCCAGAATACTAGAGTCGGTAGCCTTTCCCTTCTCCAGGAGATCTTCCCAATCCAGGGATCAAACCCAGGTCTCCCGTACTGCAGGTGGATTCTTTACCAGCTGAGCCACAGGGGAAGCCCATGTATAGAACCTTTCATAAATCCAAGAGCAAAATAAGCATTCTTAAAGTACACATGAGATATTCACCAGATAACCAAATGTTGGGCCATAAAAACCTTCGTAAATTTCAAAGAGCCGAAAGCATACAGAATTTATTCTTCAGCCACAATGGAATTAAATTAGAGACAATAAATTACAGGGAGAATTAAGAAATAGTCTGGAACTGAATGGAAATAAAAAACATAATATATTAAAACATGTGGCATGAACCTAAACAGTTCTTGGAAGAATATGAATAACTTGAAATGTTTATATTGGGGAGGAAGAATGATTGAAGACAAATGATCAAAGATTCCACCTTAAGAAACTTTATAAACAAGAGCAAATTTGATCCAAAATAAATACAAGAAAAAAATTAAAAATCAATGAAAAATGAAAGATATAAATGATAAAGTCAATGAGAAAAAGTTGCTTTCTTGAAAAAATCAATAAAATAGAAAATGATAAACTAATCAAGAAAAAGATGCATATGTTACCAGCATCAGGAATAAAACAGGATATTGCTGCAAATTCTAAAGACATTAAGAAGCTAATAAAAGAACATTATGAATAACTTTGTGCCAACAAATTTGACAATTCAGAGGAAAGGGAAAATACCTCAGAAGATCAAAATTACCAAAACTGCCTCAGGAAGAAACAAAAAATTTGAATATACTTTTATTATATAAAGAAATTAAATCAGTAACTTAAAACTTTCTTATAAAGACAGGCCAAAGCACAGATAATATCACTGTGAATTGAAACAAATATTTAAGAAGACTGCAAATATCAAATAAAATCGCAAAACAGAAAAGGATACTCTCCATTTATGAAGTATTATTGAACATGAAAACCAGACAACGATATGAAAGAGTAAAGACACAATAGACAAATATCTCTCCCAAATACACATGCAAAAATATTTTTTAAATATTCAGCAAGTCAAATCTAATAACGTTTGAAAAAGATATAATGCATGACAAAATAGGGTTTATCCTACAACTAAAAAGTTGTCTTAATAGTAAAAGAAAAAATCAAGAAAAGAATAGATTATATTAATGAAGCAAAAAAGTCATATGACCACATAATAGGTGAAAAAACTCATTTGACAATTAACATCCATTCCCGATTTTAAAAAATCTTAGCAAATTAGTAATAGATGAGAATTACTCAATCTTGTAAAGAGCATCTATAAATGTCTGTTGATGATTTAACAAACTTCTCAACAAAGTTGGTAAAAGGGGAATGTACTTCAACATAATAAAGTTTGTAACATTTGTGACAAGTCTACAGCTAACATTATACTCAACAGTGAAGCACTGAAAATATTTTGTTTAAAATAAGGAGCAAGACAAGATACCCACTCTCATCCTCTTATTCAACATAGTTTTGGAAACTCTAACCAGAACAATCAGACAAGGAGGAGAAAGTGATCAAAATTAGAAAGGAAGAAGTAAAAACTTCACCATTTACAGATAACATGATATTATATCTGGAAAACCCTAAGGACACCCAAGACGGACTGGTCATAGTGGAGAGTTCTGACAAAATGCGGTCCACGGAGAAGGGAATGGCAAACCACTTCAGTGTTCTTGCCTTGAGAACCCCATGTATGGTATGAAAAGGCAAAAAGATAGGACACTGAAAGATGAACTTCCCAGGTTGGTAGGTGCCCAATATGCTACATATTGGAAACAGTGGAGAAATAACTCCAGAAAGAATGAAGAGATGGAGCCAAAGCAAAAACAACACCCAGTTGTGGATATGACTGGTGATGGAAGCAAGGTCTGATGCTGTAAAGAGCAATATTGCATAGGAACCTGGAATGTTAGGTCCATGAATCAAGGCAAACTGGAAGTGGTCAAACAGGAGATGACAAAAGTGAACATCAACCTTTTAGGAATCAGGGAACTAAAGTGGACTGGAATGGGTGAATTTAATTCAGATGACCATTAAATCTACTACAGTGGGCAAGAATCCCTTAGAAGAAATGGAGTTGCCCTCATAGTCAACAAAAGAGTCCAAAATGCAGTACTTGGGTGCAATCTCAAAAATGACAGAATGATCACTGTTTCCAAGGCAAACCATTCTATACAACAGTAATCCAAGTTGATGCCCCAACCAGTAACGCCGAAGAAGCTGAGGTTGAACTGTGGTTGTGTGATGACTTATAAGACCTTCTAGAACTAACAGCAAAAAAGATGTCCTTTTCATCATAGGGGACTAGGATGCAAAAGTAGGAAGTCAAGAGATATCTGGAGTAACAGGCAAATTTGGCCTTGGAGTACAAACTGAAGCAGGGCAAAGGGCAACAGAGTTTTGTCAAGAGAACACACTGGTCATAGGCAAACACCCTCTTTCAACAACACAAGAGATGACTCTACACATGGACATCACCAGATGGTCAATTCCGAAATCAGATTGATTATATTCTTTGCAGCCAAAGATGGAGAAGATCTATGAAAGAAAGTGAAAGTGAAAGTCTTCCCTGGTGGCTCAGACGGTAAAGCATCTGCTTACAATGCGGGAGACCTTGGTTCGATCCCTGGGTCGGGAAGATCCCCTGGAGAAGGAAATCTCAACCCACTCCATCATTCTCGCCTGGAGATTCCTGTGGATGGAGGGACAGAAAAGATCTATACAGTCAGCAAAGACAAGACCAGGAGCTGAGTTTGACTCATATTATGAACTCCTTATTGCCAAATTCAGACTTGAATTGAAGAAAGTAGGTAAAACCACTAGATCATTTAGGTATAACCCAAATCAAATCCCTTACTATTGTACAGTGGAAGTGACAAATAGATTCAAATGATTAGATCAGATAGAGTGCCTGAAGAACTGTGGACGGAGGTTCGTGACGTTGTACAGTAGGCAGTGATCAAGACCACCCCCAAGAAAAAGAAATGCAAAAAGGCAAAATGGTTGTCTGAGGAGGCCTTACAAATTGCTGAGAAAACAAGAGACGTGAAAGGCAAAGGAGAAAGGGAAAGATATACCCATTTGAATGCAGAATTCCAAATAATAGCAAGGAGAGATAAGAAAGCCCTCCTCAGTGATCAATGCAAAGAAATAGAGGAAAACAACAGAATGGGAAAGACTAGAGATCTCTTCAAGGAAATTAGAGCTACCAAGGGAACATTTCATGCAAAGATGGGCTCAACAAAGGGCAGAAATGGTATGGACCTAAAACAGAAGCAGAATATATTAAGCAGAGGTGGCAAGAATACACATAAGAATGACACAAAAAAGACCTTCATGACTCAGATAACTCCAATGGTGTGATCACTGACCTAGAGCCATACATACTGGAATGTGAAGTCAAGTGGGCCTTAGGAAGCATCACTATGAACAAATCTAGTGGAGGTGATGGAATTCCAGTTGAGCTATTTCAAATCCTAAAAGATGATGCTGTGAAACTGCTGCACTCAATATGTCAGCAAATTTGGAAAACTCAGCGGTAGCCACAGGACTGGAAAAGGTCAGTTTTCATTCCAATCCCAAAGAAAGGCAATGCCAAAGAATGCTCAAACTACCGCACAATTGCACTCATCTCACACGCTAGTAAAGTAATGCTCAAAATTCTCCAAGCCAGGCTTCAGCAATACATGAACCGTGAACTTCCAGATGTTAGAGCTGGTTTTAGAAAAGGCAGAGGAACCAGAGATCAAATTGCCAACATCTTCTGGATCATCAAAAAAGCAAGAGAGTTCCAGAAAAACATCTGTTTCTGCTTTATTGACTATGCCAAAGCCTTTGACTGTGTGGATCACAATAAACTGTGGGAAATTCTGAGAGATGGGAATACCAGACCACCTGACCTGCCTCTTGAGAAACCTATATACAGGTCAGGAAGAAACAGTTAGAACTGGACATGGAAAGATAGACTGGATCCAAATAGGAAAAGGAGTACGTCAAGTCTGTATACTGTCACTCTGCTTATTTAACTTCTATGCAGAGTACATCATGAGAAATGCTGGGCTGGAAGAAGCACAAGCTAGAATCAATATTGCCAGGAGAAATCTCAATAACCTCAGATATGCAGATGACACCATCTTATGGCAGAAAGTGAAGAGGAACTAAAAAGCCTCTTGAAGGAGAGTGAAGACGTTGGCTTAAAGGTCAACATTCAGAAAACGAAGATCATGGCATCTGATCCCATCACTTCATGGCAAATAGATGGGGAAACAGTGTCAGACTTTATTTTATTGCAGCCATGAAATTAAAAGACACTTACTCCTTGGAAGGAAAATTATAACCAACCTAGATAGCATATTAAAAAGCAGAGACATTACTTTGCCAATAAAGGTCCATCTAGTCAAGGCTATGGTTTTTCCAGTGGTCATGTATGGATGTGAGAGTTGGACTGTGAAGAAAGCTGAGCACTGAAGAATTGATGCTTTTAAACTGTGGTGTTGGAGAAGACTCTTGAGAGTCCCTTGAACTACAAGGAGATCCAACCAGTCCATCCTAAAGGAGACCAGTCCTGGGTGTTCATTGGAAGGACTGATGCTGAGGCTGAAACTCCAATACTTTGGCCAATTATGCAAAGAGTTGACTCATGGGAAAAGACCCTGATGCTGGGAGGGATTGGGGGCAGGAGGAGAAGGGGACAACAGAGGATGAGATGGCTGGATGGCATCACCAACTGGATGGACATGAGTTTGAGTGAACTCTGGGAGTTGGTGATGGATACGGAGGCCTGGAGTGCTGCGATTCATTGGGTGGCAAAGAGTCGGACATGACTGAGAGACTGAACTGAACTGATCTATGAAAAACTTACAGAAAATATGATACCTGAGGCAAGATAGACTGCTTTCCTGCTAACATCAAGGAAAAGGTGTCTCTCACTATTTGTATTCAATATTTTACTGGAGGCTTTATCTGTTGAAATGAGGCAAGAAAAAAAAAATAAAAGCATACAAGTTGGAAAGGAAGAATTAGAACTCTTTATTCAGAGATCATATTATTATACAAGTAGATATCTTAAAGAATTTACTTAAAACCTACTAGAACTTATAAGTGAATTTAGCAGGGCCATAAGGTACATTGAGTAATGCCCCTCAAAGACATTCAGGTTCTAATATCTGGAACCTGTGATTTTTGCCTTTAATGGCAAAAGACATTGCAGATGTGATTAAGTTAATAATCTGGAGATGGGAAGATTATTCTGGATTATCTGGGTGGGTCCTAACTAGAATCACAGGTGCCTTTATAAGAGAAAAGCAGAGAGAGATTCGACTACAGAGAGAAGGTGACGTGGTGATGAAAGCAGTGTTTGAAGATGAAGGAAGGACCATAGCCAAGGAAGACAGGTTGCCACCAAAAGCTGAAAAAGGCAAAAGAAGTTTTTTTCTTAGAGTTTTCAGAAGGAATCAGCCAGGCTAACACCTTGACTTTAGCCAATGAAACTGAATTCTGACTTCTGATTTCCAGAATTGTTGACAATAGATTTGTGTTGTGGTAAGCCACTGAGTCTGTGTGATTTGTTATAACATCAGTAGAAAATTGACACAGAGAGCAATATAAAAATTAAATTTCTATATACTAACAATGAAAATTCAAAAATAAAAGATAATTCCATTCATAACATGACAGACTCAGGAATAAAATTGTGTATAAAACCTCACAGAAAACTGTAAAGTATCACGGAGAGAAATTAGGACATAAACAAATGGAATTAGATACTGTATTCATGAATGGAAAATTTAAGATAGCAACTGTCCCCAAATTGATGTATAGGTTCAGTACAATTCCAGTCAAAATCCTAGTGTGCATTTTTGAGAAACTGATAACATCTAGAATACCAAAACTTTTTCAAAAGAGGAGCAAAGTTAGATGACTTATACTCCCTGACTTCAAGATTTAATAGAAAATCATGTAATCAAATAGCATGGTATTGTCATAGGAATAGAAGTATAGATCAATAAAGAGAGTAGAGAATCTAAAAAAAGACCCACATTTATATAATCAATGAATTTTTCAAAGGGGCCAAGTAATTTAATAGTGAAGAAATATTTTCAATAAATTGTGCTAGAATAATTGGCTATCCACATGCAAGAAATGAAATTTGACTCTTCCCTTATACTATACAAAAAAGCAAAGTCAAAATGGATCATAAATATAAATGTGAAAATTTTAAAACTATAAAACCTGTAAAAGAAAACCTAGGAAAAAAATTTTTATGAACGTGGTTTTCTTAGCTGTGACACCAACAACATTTTCTTTTCTGAGTTGTGCTGATTGTGTTATAGAAGAAAGAAATTGATAAACAAGATGTCATCAAAATTAAGGACCAGCTTTTTGAAATACACTATCAAGGGAATAAAAACCCAAGGCACAAACTGGGAGAAAATATTTATAAAACGTATCTAATGATAGATTTCTTTCCAAAATAGATAATGAACTCTTAAAACACACAGTAAGGGGACAAATTTTAATTTTGGATTGAACAAAATACCTGAATAGACCTTATGCAATAGAAGATATATATCTTAAAAAATCCTTTTATGAATAAATACTTCATAAAAGAGGATATGTAATTTGGACTGAACATCCACAGAAGAAGATAAATGAACTGTCAACAAAGCACAAAGAAGCTCAATACCACTGTGCATTAGGAAAATGAAAATTAAACCCATACTGAGAAACTACCACAAGCCTCCTAGAATAGTTAACGTTGAAGGCTGATAACACTAAGTGCTGGTGATGAATGTAAAGCAACTGAACCCTTTATGCCCTGTAAATGAGGAGGGTACAAATACTCTGAGCAGTATGACTGCAAATTATAACATTAAACATAACTTATAACATGGCCCAGCAGTTCTACTTCTGGCTATCTACTCAAGAGAAATAAAAATGTATGTCTACAGAAATATTTATATGTTCATTATTTATAGCAGTATTATTCATAATAGCCAAAAAGTAGAAACAATCCAAATATCCATCAACTGATGAGATGAAAAATGTGGTTATCTATACAATGAAATACTACTCAGTAATCAAAAGGATGAACTGCTGATAAAAACTACAAGCAAAATGAAAGAACCATAAGACAGCATATCAAGTGAAAGATAATAAGCATAAAAGACTATATACTATATATTTCCAATTATATGGTATTCTGGAAAAGGCAAACTATTATTATAGAAAGCACATAAGTGTTTTCTAGAATGAAGGGTAGGGCTGGGAATTGAAAAAAAAAAAAAAGGCTCTGTAATACTTTATGGGGTGATGGAAATTTTCTAAAACTAGATTCTGGTGGCAGTTGTCCCATTAATGACTTCTACTAAGGTCACTCAATTGTATCTTTGAATGATTTTATTGAATATAAATTATACTTCAATAAACCTGTTAATGAAACCCACACAATTCTATGAGCAGGCATTATTCCCATTGTGAAACTGAGAAAACAGTGTCAGAGACTGGGCAATTTACTTAAGGTTATGTGGCTAGTCATTATCAAATCTAAGCTCACGTTGGCAATCGGTCCTCCACACTGCTTGTTTGGGCTCTGGGAGACGCTTGGAACACCATGATGCTGGTGGGAGTTCCTGAGGTCAGCAAACTTTCACCAGAGCTGAAGCCACTAGAGGCTGCTGCCCTCTACAGAAATGGTCTGTTGCCAGGAGTGAGGAGGGAGTCCTGAGCTAGACACAAGGTGTCTAGAGATTCTGCTCTTCTCAGAGGCAGTATTTTCTCATGGGGAAAACAAGGTACAAAAGGAGGTTAAAACTCTGGCTTTTCCACTTAACAGTCATAAGACCTAAGTAATTCATTCAACTTCTTTCAACTTTAGTTCCTTAATCTATTAAGTATCTTGTAAGACATGATACCTCCCTTATTAAGTTGTTTTGGGTGTTAAGTGAGATAAATGACAAAAAAGACCAGACCTTTAGTAGACCCTCAATGAAAGTAAATTCCCTTCCCTTTTCTCTCTTGAGATGAAAAAAAAATCACTCTTTAATAATCAGAAGAAGGATACAGATTACTTTTTAAGAGTATTCTTTAAAGAGGGAAACCACAACAAGAGTCCGTATAGTTAAAGCTATGGTTTTTCCAGTAGTAATGTATGGATGTGAGAGTTGGACCGTAAAGAAGACTGAGCACCAAAGAACTGACGCTTTTGAATTTTGGTGCAGGAGAACTCTTGAGAGTCTCTTGGACAGCAACAAGATCAAACCAGTCAGTCCTAAAGGAAATCAATACTGAATATTCATTGGAAGGACTGATACTGAAGCTACAATATTTTGATCACCTGATGCAAAGAGGCAACTCTTTGGGAAAGACCCTGACACTAGGAAAGATTGAGGGCAGGCGGAGAAGGGGGCAACAGAGGATGAGATGGTTGGATGGCATCACTGACTCAACAAACATGAATTTGAGCACACTCCAGTAGATAGACAAGGACAGAGGAGCCTGGCATGTCGGTGGGGTCACAAAGAGTTGGACATGACTTAGCGACTGAACAACAAGGACCAAGTTAGGACCCAGTAATAAGTGTTAAAAAAAAAATAAATAACCGCTGAAGATTTTGGGGCAGATTATTCTGGGCCATACATATCCTACCTATTTCTCAAGATCTTTCTCCTTTAGGATAATTTTTCATGATAATTCTAATTCAGGTTCCCAAGTGTGCTCTCAGGATAGTAATTGGTGTTATAAAGTAGGATTTACGGCCAAATAAGTTTGAGAACATACTCTGAGAAACACTCATTAAGTTTATAATGATGTACTTTTATACTTGCTGTTAGAATCAGTTAGCACATATCAATGTTTCCTTATTCTGTGTCAATACTGAATTAACTGTTTTCTTGTTTCACTCCATGTTTCAGGTGTAGATCTCCTTATTGTAACCTGAAAGATCCTTGAGACAGGCATATGTATTTCTTCAGTTCTTTGTGTCACACAAGGCCAACATGATAACTAATACTAAGAAAGCAAGGGCACTGATACACAGGCTGTTTTAGCTAAATGATCCCACAATGGCATTAGTTGTAAATGGCAAGAATAGTGTCTAAAAGTTCCACTACTACATTCTGGGTCCAGTTTCTTTTTTTTTCCCCCCTGAATATGGGTTCAAATAAGTTTCCAGAGAAAATCATATATTTGAAAGACTAGAAGCTCATGGCAGGCCACTCCACATAAGGTAGGCAATGCAAGGTATTATGTAGTTGACAATTAAAAAAGAAAGACCTGAAGAATGGCATGGTATCAACTGCCACATTGTTGGAGTAAACTTTTCCCAAATGCTAGATCATTATGGCTTCTGGGCATTTGTAGCCATTCAAAGGTAATAAAGAGGTTAACACAGAAAAACAGACAAGGAAATTAATCCACTAGGAGTAGTACTGTTAGTTGCTCAGTCATGTCCGACGCTTTGTGACCCCAGGGACTGTAGCCCACCAGGCTCCTCTGTCCAAGGGGTTCTCCAGGCAAGAATACTGGAGTGGATTGCCATTCCCTCCTCCAGGGGATTAATTCACTTGCAGATGACACCACCCTTATGGCAGAAAGTGAAGAGGAACTAAAAAGCCTCTTGATGAAAGTGAAAGTGGAGAGTGAAAAAGTTGGCTTAAAGCTCAACATTCAGAAAACAAAGATCATGGCATCTGGTCCCATCACTTCATGGGAAATAGATGGGGATACAGTGGAAACAGTGTCAGACTTTATTTTTTTAGGCTCCAAAATCACTGCAGATGGTGATTGCAGCCATGAAATTAAAAGACGCTTACTCCCTAAATTATGACCAACCTAGATAGCATATTGAAAAGCAGAGACATTACTTTGCCAACTAAGGTCAGTCTAGTCAAAGCTATGGTTTTTCCAGTGGTCATGCGTGGATGTGAGAGTTGGACTGTGAAGAAGGCTGAGCACCGAAGAATTGATGCTTTTGAACTGTGGTGTTGGAGAAGACTCTTGAGAGTCCCTTGGACTGCAAGGAGATCCAACCAGTCCATTCTGAAGGAGATCAGCCCTAGGATTTCGTTGGAAGGAATGATGCTAAAGCTGAAACTCCAATTTTTTGGCCACCTCATGCGAAGTGTTGACTCATTGGAAAAGACTCTGATGCTGGGAGGGATTGGGGGCAGGAGGAGAAGGGGACGCCAGAGGATGAGATGGCTGGATGGCATCACTGACTCAAGGACGTGAGTCTGAGTGAACTCTGGGAGTTGGTGATGGACAGGGAGGCCTGGTGTGCTACGATTCATGGGATTGCAAAGAGTCGGACATGACTGAGCGACTGGGATGCCTGGTGTGCTGCGATTCATGGGATTGCAAAGAGTTGGATACGACTGAGCGACTGAACTGAACTGAACAGTTTTAAGTCTGGGTAGGCCTGTGCCTAAGAATTGAAGTGATATTTACATTTTTAACTGAGATGGATGAGCTTCAGAGATTAGAGAATCCTTGAAAATTGTGTGTAAAATTTTCTACCTATTTCCACTGTGGAGGAGCAGATATATAATATTCATCACAAAAGAATTCACAACTCAAAAGGAGTTTATCACTCTGATACAAAGATTTTATTTTGGCTAAGATAACGACAAGGCTTACCAAACCAGAGTTTTTCTTATGAGTTTCTCTAGATGACATTTTAAAAAGTTCATTTCAAATACTCTAATACAGTGGCTCTAATAGAGAGGCAGTATTTATAGACCTGAAGCTGAGATGTCTTTGCTGATCTCTGGGAGCCAGATGTTTGTATACTGAAAGAGGCTCACTGAATAATCTTGGTTACAAAGTAGCAGAGCACACATTCTTTTAGTTTCCTAAGTATCAGGGAGTATATAAATGCTGAAAGAAAAACCACTATTGCTGGTAATTAACCTCAAACTGTAGTTGCCAAGCTAATATAAACTATCATTCTCAATCAACATGGCCATTTTCTCCAGCAATCACTGGACGGCGTTTCACCCAGACAATGCAAGTCTCCTGAAGTTCATAGGTGAGCAAAAGACTTAAAAATCAATGGGTATCTTTCACCAGTGTTTTATAGTTTTCTATATATAGGTCTTTAGTTTCTTTAGGTAGATATATTCCTAAGTATTTTATTCTTTCCATTGCAATGGTGAATGGAATTGTTTCCTTAATTTCTCTCTCTGTTTTCTCATTATTAGTGTATAGGAATGCAAGGGATTTCTGTGTGTTGATTTTATATCCTGCAACTTTACTATAGTCATTGATTATTTCTAGTAATTTTCTGGTGGAATCTTTAGGGTTTTCTATGTAGAGGATCATGTCATCTGCAAATAGTGAGAGTTTTACTTCTTCTTTTCCTATTTGGATTCCTTTTATTTCTTTTTCTGCTCTGATTCCCAAAGCAATTTATAGATTCAACGCAATCCCTATCAAGTTACCAACAGTATTCTTCACAGAGCTAGAACAAATAATTTCACAATTTGTATGGAAAAACAAAAAACCTCGAATAGCCAAAGCGATCTTGAGAAAGAAGAATGGAACTGGAGGAATCAACCTACCTGACTTCAGGCTCTACTACAAAGCCACAGTTATCAAGACAGTATGGTACTGGCACAAAGACAGAAATATAGATCAATGGAATAAAATAGAAAGCCCAGAGATAAATCCACGCACATATGGACACCTTATCTTTGACAAAGGAGGCAAGAATATACAATGGATTAAAGACAATCTCTTTAACAAGTGGTGCTGGGAAATCTGGTCAACCATGTGTAAAAGAATGAAACTAGACCACTTTCTAACACCATACACAAAAATAAACTCAAAATGGATTAAAGATCTAAACATAAGACCAGAAACTATAAAACTCCTAGAGGAGAACATAGGCAAAACACTCTCCGACATACATCACAGCAGGATCCTCTATGACCCACCTCCCAGAATATTGGAAATAAAGCAAAAATAAACAAATGGGACCTAATTAACCTTAAAAGCTTCTGCACATCAAAGGAAACTATTAGCAAGGTGAAAAGACAGCCTTCAGAATGGGAGAAAATAATAGCAAATGAAGCAACTGACAAACAATTAATCTCAAAAATATACAAGCAACTCCTACAGCTCAACTCCAGAAAAATAAATGACCCAATCAAAAAATGGGCCAAAGAACTAAATAGACATTTCTCCAAAGAAGACATACAGATGGCTAACAAACACATGAAAAGATGCTCAACATCACTCATTATCAGAGAAATGCAAATCAAAACCACTATGAGATACCATTTCACACCAGTCAGAATGGCTGCGATCCAAAAGTCTACAAATAATAAGTGCTGGAGAGGGTGTGGAGAAAAGGGAACCCTCTTACACTGTTGGTGGGAATGCAAACTAGTACAGCCACTATGGACAACAGTGTGGAGATTCCTTAAAAAACTGGAAATAGAACTGCCTTATGATCCAGCAATCCCACTGCTGGGCATACACACTGAGGAAACCAGAAGGGAAAGAGACACGTGTACCCCAATGTTCATCGCAGCACTGTTTATAATAGCCAGGACATGGAAGCAACCTAGATGTCCATCAGCAGATGAATGGATAAGAAAGCTGTGGTACATATACACAATGGAGTATTACTCAGCCATTAAAAAGAATACATTTGAATCAGTTCTAATGAGGTGGATGAAACTGGAGCCTATTATACAGAGTGAAGTAAGCCAGAAGGAAAAACATAAATACAGTATACTAACGCATATATACGGAATGTAGAAAGATGGTAACAATAACCTGGTGTATGAGACAGCAAAAGAGACACTGATGTATAGAACAATCTTATGGACTCTGTGGGAGACAGAGAGGGTGGGAAGATTTGGGAGAGTGACATTGAAACATGTAGAATATCATGTAAGAAACGAGTTGCCAGTCCAGGTTCGATGCGCGATACTGGATGCTTGGGGCTGGTGCACTGGGACGACCCAGAGGGATGGTGTGGGGAGGAAGGAGGGAGGAGGGTTCAGGATGGGGAACACATGTATGCCTGTGGCGGATTCATTTTGATATTTGGCAAAACTAATACAATTATGTAAAGTTTAAAAATAAAATAAAATTAAAAAAAAATCAATGGGTATTATAATCCTTTCAGTATTTTTTAGAGACGAGGGAATCATTAGATCTACAATTCCAAGGTTTAAAACAATGTGTATCATCAACAAATGTATGTATACTTATGGCTGATTCACATTGTCTAATGGCAAAAACCAACACGATACTGTAAAGCAATTATCCTCCAATTAAAAATAAATTTAAAAAAACGTATGAGTAAAGTGACACAATGTTTCCCTAAGGATGATATTTATAGCCTGGGTCTTCTGCTTTCATCTTTCCTTCTTGTGATTTATGTTGGGGCTTATAGTAAACATATATTTATGCTGTAAAACATCAAAAACTAAATGTATTGACAAGAGAAAATGTAAAATAACTTGACTTCAAGGAAGTTGCATTTTATATATCATTATCTGGGAAGAAAAATATTCCAGAATTAGGTGAATTTTTGTAGCTCTGCTGAAAACAGGTGGGGCTTCCCGGTAGCTCAATGGTAAAGAATCTGCCTGCTAATGTAGGAGACATGAGTTTGATTCCTGAATCAGGAAGATTCCCTGGAGAAGGAAATGGCAATCTACTCCTGTATTCTTGCCTGGAGAACCTCAAGGAGCCTGGTGGACTACAGTCCAGGGGGTTGCCAAGAGTTGGATATGACTTAGTGACTGAACAGCAAACAACAGTAAAAACAGGTAGTATTCAAACATAAGATTCTGATCACCCCTCCCTCCCCACTAATCACAGACTTGTGATAACTTAATTCCATATTCTCCAACCAACATTCTTTATGCCAGGAACACATAAAGACAAGCCAATGGCTGGGAATATACATATACTCTATGACAGTAGACGGCTGTACACATATTAATTAGTGTGTATGGAAACAGTTATCTCTTCACTCAGGCACAGAACACATTCCAGGGTAACATCAGAGGAAACATGGTACAGTGGAGAGTGTACAGACTTTGAATTAGACAGTCATTCACTTATTCCTTACTTACATATTCCTCCTGGGCCCATTTGGTGCTGGAGAATAAAACAGGAAACATAGGAACACAGTTTTGCTGCCTAGAATATAATAGCTTCCATTCAGAGGATGCAACTTGTGAACAAAGGTCTGTATAGTCAAAGCTATGGTTTTTCCAGCAGTCATGTACGGATGTGAGAGTTGGACCATGATGAAGGCTGAGTGCCGAAAAATTGACACTTTCGAACTGTGGTGCTGGAAAAGACTCTGAAGAGTCCCTTAGACTGCAAGGAGATCAAACCAGTCAATCCTAAAGGAAATCAACCCTGAATGTTCATTGGAAGGACGGATGCTAAACCTGAAGCTCCAATACTTTGGCCACCTGATGTGAATGAAAAATTGTCTCACTGGAAAAGACTCGGATGCTGGGAAAAACTAAGGGCAAGAGGAAAAGGGGATGACAGGATGAGCTGGTTGGATGACATCACTGACTCAATGGACTTAAGTTTGAGCAAACTCAGGGAGACAGGGATGGACAGAGAAGCCTGGCGTGCTGCAGTTCATGGGGTTGCAAAGAGTCAGACATGACTTAGCGACTGAACAACAACTTATGAATCAAGTATTTACTTTGTTGTTATCAGTCTCTAAGTCATGTCCGACTCTTTGTGACCCCATGGACTGCAGCATGCCAGGCTTTCCTGTCTTTCACTATATCCTGGAGTTTGTCAAACTCACATCCACTGAATCGATGAAGCTATCCAACGATCGCATCCTCTGTATTTACTTGGCTGGACCTCAGTTACGTCATCTGTAAAAGGGGATTAATAACACTCATTTCTCAGAGCATTGTGAAGAGCACATATGAAGAGGTACCTGATTCAGTATCTGACAAACAGGTAATATTTAAAACTGAATTCTTATTAGATATCCTGTGCTTTGCTCAGATGCTCAGTTGTGTCTGACTCTGTGACCTCATGGATCGTAGCCCACCAGGCTCTTCTGTCCATGGGATTTCCCAGGCAAGGATACTGGAATGGGTTGCCATTTCCTCCTCCTGGGGATCTTCCTGACCCAGGGATCGAACCTGAGTCTCTTGCATCTCCTGCATTGGCAGGCAGATTCTTTACCACTAGGGCCACTTGGGAAGCCCTTTATTATTAGATAGTTACTTAATTTTGAAGGGATAGACACACCATGACTGTGAAACTGTGGCAGATCAGAGAACATGTTTCACATTATTTTTTTCCAATTTTTAAAAAATATTTATTTTTAATTGAAGAATAATTGTTTTACAATGCTGTGTTGGTTTCTGCTGTACAACAACGTGAATCAGCCATAAGTATACACATATCCAGGCAATGGCACCCCACTCTAGTACTCTTGCCTGGAAAATCCCATGGGCGGAGGAACCTCGTAGGCTATAGTCCATGGGGTCGCTAAGAGTCGGACACGACTGAGTGACTTCACTTTCACGCGTTGGAGAAGGAAATGGCAACCCACTCCAGTGTTCTTGCCTGGAGAATCTCAGGGACGGTGGAGCCTGGTGGGCTGCCATCTATGGGGTCGTACAGAGT
>NW_011494839.1:1059617-1069205 GCF_000754665.1 Bison bison bison | reverse complement strand
CAGCATACACATATCCCCTCCCTCTGGAGCCTCTCTCCCACCTCCCCATCCCAGCCCTCTAGGTCACCACAGAGCACCGAGGTGAGTTCCCCATGCTATAGAGCAGCTTCCCGTTAGCTATCTATTTTATACATGGTTGGGGTTTCCCTGGTGACTCAATGGTAAAGAACTCACCTACCAATGCAGGAAACATGGCTTAGATCCCTGGATTAGGAAGATCCCCTGGAGAAGGGAATGGCAACCCACTCCAGTATTCTTGCCTGGGAAGTCCCATGGACAGAGGAGCCTACTGGGCTACAGTCCATGGGGTCACAAAAGAGTTGGACATGATTTAGCAACTAAACAACAACAAGTGTATATATTTCAATGCTACTCTCTCAATTTGTCCTACCCTCTCCTTCCCCTGCTGTGTCCATAAGTCCTTTCTCTAGTCTCCATTTCTATTGTTGTTCGTCTCTATTCCTGACCTGCAAACAGGTTCCTCAGTGCCATTTTTCTAGACTCCACTTAAAAAACAAAGGGTGCAACAGCTCTTCATGATGGTTTCCTGAAAGTGTTTAGAGTCTAGTGATTATTTTCTTGCGCTAAACTACATCTAACTTCAGATGCCCTAAACATAGCAAGAGAAATGAGAAAACATTGAAGGTTTTAAACAGATCAAAACTTCAATTTAGGCATGTGTGAAGCTGTGGCTAGAACCAAATTCAGAGGAGGTGAGCAAGAGAAGGCTCATTTATGAAGGCTCATTATAAAGAACTGTAACTCTCTGTTAAGAAAATGTTTTTACTTCTGCATCAAAATTACTGCAATGCTGAACAGTAACTGAAGATCTAGCTCAGTGGCTCTCAATCTTCTTTGGGACTTAAATGCCTCTTCCCCCCACTCTTTCTTGAATTCCAGGTTTGGAAAGATCATAGCTGCCATGCATTGGAGAGTGTAGGCACACAGAAAACCCTGCATAAGTGCTTGCTATTATTACAACTGCTACTGTATTGGGGGCTTCCCAGTTGGCACTAGTGGTAAACAACCTGCCTTCCAAAGCCAATGCAGGAGACTTAAGAGATGGGGGTTTGATTCCTGGGTTGGGAAGATCCCCTGGAGAAGGATATAGCAACCCACTTCAGTACTCTTGCCTGGAAAATCCCACGGACAAAGGAGCCTGGCATGCTACAGTCCATAGGGTTGCAAAGAGTTGGACACGACTGGAGGGACTTAGCATACACACACACTACTATATGCAGCTTATTAAATAATTTCTCCATTGTCTAGTAAAAGAATATTTTATATCACAAATAATTCTCGTGAGGACACAGAAACACTTCCACATGATGTTAATACCATTTCCCCCCCCCCCCCCAAAGAACAAAGAAACTCAAGGTCCTAATGATTTGCAGCAGCTTTATCACAGCAAATAAATGAAAGCCTTTGGAAATACTGAAGCAGTGGAACATGCAGAGGCCCTGTCTGTATGTTTATGGGTCCAGGGAACCCAAGTTCAGAACCACCAGGTTTACTTTAATGGTTCCTTTCCTTTCTGAAAAGGCATTTTAAATAGTCTCATATGACCTAGGAGTTAAAGTTGTTGTTGTTTAGTCACTAAGTTGTGTCCAACTCTTTGCGATCCCCCCAAACTAAAGCACACCAGTCTTCCCTGTCCTTCGCAATCTCCCAGAATTTGCTCAAATTCATGTCCATTGACTCAGTGATGCCATCCAACCATCTCATCCTCTGTCACCCGCTCTTCCTTTCGCCGTCCATCTTTCCTAGCATTAGGTTCTTTTCCAATGAGTCGGCTCTTTGCATCAGGTGACCAAAGTATTGAAGCTTCAGCTTCAATCCTCCCAATGAATATTCAGGGTTGATGTCCTTTAGGATTGACTGGTTTGAGCTCCTGGCAGTCCAAAGGACTAACGAGGTGTCATCATTCGATCATTAGAGTTGTCTCAATAATATAAAATGATGAATGAATGCTCCCTATGATGGATATTTTTTGGAGTCTTATCCATAGACCTCTCCACCGTGTCTACAGGGCTGAGCCCCAAGCATTTGGTTTGAATGACCTGAATCTATATCCATGATCTTGACTGGCTGGAATGTGACCGAATAGACACCAAATTCTTTCTGCCTATGATTTAGGATTTTAACTATAATACAGGGACTGCAAACAAAGATCAGATGAACACAGAGCTCTTAAAGAAAGGTCCATGATCCTGCCTTGAAGTCCCCAGAGCCCTGCCTGAATCCTTGCAACAAATTTCCCATTTTGGTTTAAAGTAGCTCAAATTGGCTTCTGTTACTCACAAACAATAAACCCTTAACCAATATGCAATTCAAATGCTAATTTGTTAGAAACCCCAGACTATCTATGATAAAAAACAGAAACTATCAGATTCATCAGAGTGTCTATGGAAAATCTGAAACAAATTTATAAGTACCAGCATTCTTTTCCAGGGCCCCAGGACATAAGAACAGATGCTGTGTTTGGGCTGGTGATCACACTCAGATTAATCCAGTTTGTGGAACTGGACACCATGTCTCCTCCTTAATATGTTTGCATCAGCTCATTGACACAAGCCTAAGAAGGCTCCAGGTTTATAGTGGACGAGGGGAGGGGGAATCCAAACCTTTCTCCAACATAAGTGTGTGTGTATACAAACACTTGTGTGTGCATGCACATGTGTCTGTGCGTGTGCACACACACACACATACATGAAAGATAGAGAGGCATTTCTCAAAGAGGGAGGTCAGATCCTATGGGGGTGGTTGAGGGGAAAGGGAGAAGGTGTCTGAACCAGTCAACAGTGAGTATTGAATGGTCTGAGGGAGGTGGCAGTTGAATGAAAGACAGTCTTGTAGCAAAGCAGTCACCATCCCAGCGGCATGATTTCCCCGAGAAGAAACAGTGGTAGACAGGCTCACAAAGCCATACAATACTTCAGAGTCCAAGCTGACCTGCACTGATATGGATCCCAGATTCCCAGATCCTCAGAAGAGGAGGGTCTCTCTCGCTTTCTTCCCCTCCATTTTCCCCTGCCTCTGCATCCCACCAGTGCTTTGGTGTGGTAAGTGTGCAGCAAACCGCACTGATATGCGCACTTGGGCTGCTCCCTGGAGCTGCTGGAACAGAAGTGAATCCCAGCACAACCTGGGTGGAAGATGACTCAGCCACAGGGGACAGCATCGATCGAGGGTCAAAACAGGAATGTAGCGGGAGCAGATCTCCCTGACCAGGCCTTGGCACAACTTAGGTGGAGAGAAACACTCAGCTGGGCAACTGGGGCTGCAACCTTGTATCCTGAAGTGGTCTAGCAGCATCAAGGACACCACTGTCCAGTTGGAAGACACACATTCCCACTCTCAGTGGACAGCCAGCTCTGTTGGGGCAATAGCAGGCGGAATTTTGTCAGGGACGGCAATCAGCCATGCATGTGAATCCACACAGCTTCCCATGCTACACAAAGCATGGAGACACGAAACTCATCGCAATTGTCTGGCTTCGCCACAGTGTAGACATTATCTTGCACATAAGAAGCAGGATAAGGATCCCACTGAGATCTGTTTTGAGAAACTTAAAGTGGAAGCATGAATCCTCATGAGGGCGAGTTCTGAAATGGAGATGATTAGGAGCTCAGAAAGCTTTCTTTCCCAAAAGTAAACTAATTTTAGAAACTAACACCTGCTCTAGGGACAACTCATCTTTCACTAGCCATGCTGGTCATTTTAATAGACAAGAAATAATTATCTGAAGTTTTGTCTTGGCAAATTAATAAAGTCTGAATAGAGAAGCTAATTAAGTAGCTTGTCTTCAGCCGATTCTTAGCCAGGTCATTTCCTCATTTCAGATTCTTATGGGGGACTCTTAACAAGTCATTTAGTCCTCACGGCTCTGTTTTTCAAAAAAGAGGAGGGGAAAAACTCTGCTCTAGCAATTAAACTTTGTGGAACTAACAGACACCTTCTGTGTAACAAGAAGACAGACATTAAGTGCCCTGGGAAGTTTATAGGCAGCCTGGGAATAGCTCACCCATTGTTTCTACGTCACCCAGATTTATAATTGCAGTTTCCATCATAGGCATTTGACACAATGAACATTTCTAAAGTGCTTCCCAGTCTCCAAATGTTTTCATTCAGTTTTTCTTCATTTTGAAAAGAAGATTGATTTTATAGTATACTGGCTAGTGGGAAACTATTATTCTATATTAAACTAACTTCTGTTTGTATTTCTAGTTAATTACTGCATTCAAGTCTATTTACTTTCTGCTCCTTTCTCTTAGCACAGGAACTAAGGTGTAATTCAGGTGCTCTGATTTTTAAATGCCAGCCACATATGAATTTTAATCCTGTTGGTTTTACACAAGCTCCAGGTTCAATTAATTGTGGTCTCAAAAGTAGTTTTAAAATCTCAAAGCTAAGATTATTGTCTAGAAATGGGGCTGTCATTAAATATTCAGAATTTTGAATTCTGCCCATAAACACATCTGATTATATACACTATATCATGTATAATAAGCAGATTAATATATGTATATGTATATCTATGTATCATAGCAGGTCCTGGGGTACACAGATAGACCATGGATCTCTTCACCCACCCCATATCCAAAGATGCACAGCATGATACCATGGGTAGAAGGTGGAGTATACAGAGTATACTAAAACAGAAGGGATAGTGAGGTTGGAGGGGCGAAAAAAAGGTGTGTTCAGGTGCTGACAACTCCCCAATGATCTTAGGGTATCTCTTATTCTAATACAGAATCATAACTGGGATTGATGGCAGATTTAGGTTAACTTTTTTTCAGTATGAAAATATCCTTTACTTACAGAGTGGGAAGAGAGTGAGAAATTTTTTGTTTTTCAATTGAGTAATGGTTGATTTACAATATTACATTTAGTTTCAGGTGTACAACATGGTTCAAAGCTTATATAGACTATACTCCATTTATAGTTAATGTAAAATATTGGCTATATTGCCTTTGCTGCACAATATATCCTTGAAGCTTATTTAATTCTATACATAGTATTGAGTTTTTAATTCCCTACCCCATGGTGAGTCTCCCTCTTCCTCATCCCACTGGTAACCATTAGTTTTTTCTCTATATCTGTGAGTCTATTTTTTGCTATATTCACTACTTTGTTTTACTTTTTAGATTCCGCATGTAGATCTTTTCTGGTCTTTCCCATCTTTTCATCAACAGTTGTTCTGTAAATAGTTGTAATTCTGGTGTGCCCATGAGGGCAGGTGAGCTCAGAGTCTTTCTACTCTGCCATCTTGGGAACTCCCTCAGTCAACATTTAAAGTTTAGGATTAAGTGCCTTCCTAAGTAACATCAGTTGTTTTATTGGCAAAATCAGCAGCTCATAGACTGGGCTAACTGGAAATGTTTTGTAGAAACAGAGCCATCATAATATTCAATTAGAGGCACATTTGATTAATATTTAATATGCATCCATTATCGGGATCCTGTTTCTGCTCTCAATGAGTTTACAGTATCATTTGGAAATTTAAAACACACACACTAGGCTTCCCTGGTGGCTCAGTGGTAAAGAATCTACCTGCCAATGCAGAGGACACCGTTTGATCTCTGGTCTGGGAAGATCCCACATGCCCTGGAACAGCTAAGCCCGTGTGCCACAACTATTGAGTCTGTGCTTTTGAGCCTGGGAGCCATAACTACGGAAGCCCAGACACCCTAGAGCCAATGCACTGCAAGAAGGGAAGCCATTACAATGAGGAATCTGCACACTGCAACTGGAGAGCAGCTAGCCTCTGCTTGCTACAACTAGAGAAAAGCCTGCATAGCAATGAAGACCCAGCAGAGCCAAAAATAAATAAAAACTTAAAAATACATACACTTTAAAAATCCAGATTAAACAAAGCAACTGAAAATCTATTGTAGGTTTACAATATCAGAAAGACACCTCTGGACTACAGCCGCTGTAAGTCTCCCTAAAGGAAAGTCCTATTTGGCACCGAAAAGGACAAGGTATGAGACTTCAGTCGTCTCAGGGCCAAGACTTATAATTGGGTTGTTTTCTCGATTTCACAAAAGCAGTGGCCTTGGGTTGACTGACCCCTCTCGGTGTTTCCAGTCTACAAGATGGACCCCAGCAGCAGCGCCAGCAGCACCCTAGGGTCTGTTAGCAATGCAGAATTTTAGGCCTCAGACCCCCTACATCAGAATCTGCATTTTCACAAAATCCCCAGGTGATTCCTATGCACACGAAGTTTGAGAAGCTTGGCTGTATGTTTTTTCTACAATTCATATATTTAGCTTTTCTCCTATGTTCTTTTAAAAATGTCTATTCTGCTTCTGCCTTTACTGTCAATAAAATTAGCCCCTCCCTACAGTGTCTAAATTGAAAAAAGCAAGACAGTGGCAGATTTTAACAGATTTTCCACCTCCTTCTTCCAGAGTATTTCAACCACATGCACATACCAGCTGTTTACCTCTGTGAGTAGACAGTATAATAAATGCACCTAGTGATCAATCAAGTTGATCTAATTAAATGCCTGATTATAGATACAGGTTAAAACAGTTGGTTATTTCACAAAAACAATGAAAAATGTCCTATGTCACACGAAACTGCAAATTCTTTGATTAATATGGCCTCAAAACACAATAATGGTTCTAATTCATACATTTGTAGAACTGTTCTGGATTTCCACACTTGTTCTTTAAAATAATGAAATGTCCTCTAGAGAGAAACGACACTCTTGTCTAACTCAAAATGTTTCTTTTTTTTGGTAATCAGATAGATGGACTCTTCAGACTTTGAGGCCTTTGTAAAGAAATCGAATGTTAGAGAACAGAGAGATGGAAAAAATTAGTCATCAGTCAACTGTATGCATATGGCCTTGATAGAAGACTGATGAAGTGGAAAAAAATGAGTTTTTAGAGCATGGCCTTTTTCTTATTCATAACTGTATTCTGAGCTACCTCAGTTTACAGTTGAAAACTATCAACTGCTCCAGGAACATAGGTTGAAAATGTGTATCATTCCTTCACTGTTGGCAGCATAGAAAAACAAACACCATTCCACAAATGATAGGTTTTTAGATATGAAGGAGGAGTGGATCTGTCCTAATTAAGTGGTGGGGCACTGCAGCCCTTATTGAGAGAAAACCAAAACCAAAATAATGTCAGCACACAGGTCAAAAAAGAAGTATTCTCTATTTTTCCCAGTTCTTCTCCTTGTCCCCTTCCTTCTGGAAACACCCTTCTTTGGTCTTTGAAGGAAGAAATTAGGAAAAATAGCCAGCCTGCAGCAGAGAAAACAGCAGGGACTTTGAAGCCAAGCAAATCCGAGCTTGGATGTAATTGCCTTAAGTGTGTTTTCAATCCAAATGGCATAGATGAGATGAAGAACAGCTGCACAGGGGGTGGGGGAAGGGAGTCCTGGAAACAAGTGCTGTAAAATACAGAGAAAAGGTACCTCACCATGGCACTGTTTGTGGCTCTAGGGTGTGTGGGCTTCCGTAGTTATGTTTCAATATTGCTGAAAGCATCTAAAAAAATCTGTATTAATTCTTACAGTTTTATCCCTAAACACAAACACATCCATCACATGCCTCATTGTAAAAGAGTTGTTGTTCAGTCTCTAAGTCATGTCCAACTCTTTGCAGCCCCAAGGATGGTAGCATGCCAGACTCCCTGGTCCTTCACTTCCTGGAGTTTGCTCAAACTCATGTCCATTGAATCAATGATATTATCTCACCATCTCATCCCTCTTCTCCTTTTGCCTTCAATCTTTCCCAGTGTCAGGGTCTTTTTCAATAAGTTGGCTCTTTGCATCAGGTGGCCAAAGTATTGGAATTTCAGCTTCAGCAACAGTCCTTCCAATGAATATTCAGGGTTGATTTCCTTTAGGATTAACTGGTTGGATCTCCTTGCAGTCCAAGGGACTCTCAAAAGTCTTCTCCAGCACCACAATTAAAAAGCATCAAATCTTCAGTGCTCAGCCCTCTTTATGGTCCAACTCTCACATTCGTACATGACTACTGGGAAAACCATAGCTTTGACTATATGGACCTTTGTCTGCAAAGTGATGTCTCTGCTATTTAAGCAAGTAAAATTCTTCAAAAGAATGAAAGTGAAATTCTGCCAGCCTTCCACTCCTAAGAGATAACAACTGTTAGCCATACGCTGTATGTTCTTCTAATAAATTCTTGATGCTTTATAACTTTAAAATTATGTAGTATTTGATATAAACAAAATATTAATAATCATTGTGATAGGCTGAATAATGTCCCCCCAAAGATATCCATAGTTCATCAGGCCCTCTATCTGTCAGATCTAGTCCCTTAAATCTATTTCTCACTTCCACTGTAAAATCATAAGGGATTTGATTTAGGTCATACCTGAATGGTCTAGTGGTTTTCCCTACTTTCTTCAATTTAAATCTGAATTTGGCAATAAGGAGTTCATGGTCTGAGCCACAGTCCATTCCCAGTCTTGTTTTTGCTGACTGTATAGAACTTCTCCATCTTTGGCTGCAAAGAATATAATCAGCCTGATTTTGGTGTTGACCATCTGGTGATGTCCATGTATAGAGTCTTCTCTTGTGTTGTTGGATGAGGGTGTTTGCTATAAACAGTGCATTCTCTTGGCAAAACTCTATTAGCCTTTGCCCTGCTTCATTCTGTACTCCAATGACAAATTTGCCTGTTACTCCAGGTGTTTCTCAACTTCCTACTTTTGCATTCCAGTCCCCTATATTGAAAAGGACATCTTTTTGGGGTGTTAGTTTTAAAAGGTCTTGTAGGTCTTCATAGAACCGTTCAGCTTCAGCTTCTTCAGCATTCCTGGTTGGGGCATAGACTTGGATTACTGTGATATTGAATGGTTTGCCTTGGAAAGAGAGATCATTCCGTCGTTTTTGAGATTGCATCCAAGTACTGCAGTTTGGACCCTTTTGTTGACCATGATGGCCACTCCATTTCTTCTAAGGGATTCCTGGCCACAGTAGTAGATATAATGGTCATCTGAGTTAAAACACCCACTCCAGTCCATTTTAGTTCCCTGATGAACTGTGGACGGAGGTTGGTGGCACTGTACAGGAGATAGGGATCAAGACCATCCCCATGGAAAAGAAATGCAAATAAGCAAAATGGCTGTCTGGGGAGGCCTTACAAATAGCTGTGAAAAGAAGAGCAGTGAAAAGCAAAGGAGAAAAGGAAAGATATAAGCATATGAATGCAGAATCTCAAAGAATAGCAAGGAGAGATAAGAAAGCCTTCTTCAGTGATCAATGAAAAGAAATAGAGGAAAACAACAGAATGGGAATGACTAGAGATCTCTTCAAGGAAATTAGAGATACCAAGGGAACATTTCATGCAAAGATGGGCTCGATAAAGGACAGAAATGGTATAGACCTAACAGAAGCAAAAGATATTAAGAAGAGGTGGCAAGAATACACAGAAGAAATGTACAAAAAAGATCTTCACGACCCAGATAATCACGATGGTGTGATCACTGACCTAGAGCCAGACATCCTGGAATGTGAAGTCAAGTGGGCCTTAGAAAGCATCACTACCAACAAAGCTAGTGGAGGTGATGGAATTCCAGTTGAGCTATTTCAAATCCTGAA
>NW_011494839.1:1058336-1059517 GCF_000754665.1 Bison bison bison | reverse complement strand
GAGGTGATGGAATTCCAGTTGAGCTATTTCAAATCCTGAAAGATGATGCTGTGAAAGTGCTGCACTCAATATGCCAGCAAATTTGGAAAACTCAGCAGTGGCCACAGGACTGGAAAAGGGCAGTTTTCATTCCAATCCCAAAGAAAGGCAATGCCAAAGAATGCTCAAACAACTGCACAATTGCACTCATCTCACACGCTAGTAAAGTAATGCTCAAAATTCTCCAACCCAGGCTTCAACAATACGTGAACCGTGAACTTCCAGATGCTTAAGCTGGTTTTAGAAAAGGCAGAGGAACCAGAGATCAGATTGCCAACATCCGCTGGATCATGGAAAAAGCAAGAGAGTTCCAGAAAAACATCTATTTCTGCTTTATTGACTATGCCAAAGCCTTTGACTGTGTGGATCACAATAAACTGTGGAAAATTCTGAAAGAGATGGGAATACCAGACCACCTGACCTGCCTCTTGAGAAATCTGTATGTAGGTCAGGAAGTAACAGAACTGGACATGGAACAACAGACTGGATCCAAATAGGAAAAGGAGTACGTCAAGTCTGTATACTGTCACTCTGCTTATTTAACTTCTATGCAGAGTATATAATGAGAAACGCTGGGCTGGAGGAAGCACAAGCTGGAATCAAGATTGCCGGGAGAAATATCAATAACCTCAGCTATGCAGATGACATCACCCTTATGGCAGAAAGTGAAGAGGAACTCAAAAACCTCTTGATGAAAGTGAAAGTGGAGAGTGAAAAAGTTGGCTTAAAGCTCAACATTCAGGAAACAAAGATCATGGCATCTGGTCCCATCACTTCATGGGAAATAGATGGGGAAACAGTGGAAACAGTGTCACACTTTCTTTTTTTGGGCTTCAAAATCACTGCAGATGGTGATTGCAGCCATAAAATTAAAAGACGTTTACTCCTTGGAAGGAAAGTTATGACCAACCTAGACAGCATATTCAAAAGCAGAGACATTACTTTGCCAACAAAGGTCCGTCTAGTCAAGGCTATGGTTTTTCCAGTGGTCATGTATCGATGTGAGAGTTGGGCTGTGAAGAAAGCTGAGCACCGAAGAATTGATGCTTTTGAACTGTGGTGTTAGAGAAGACTCTTGAGAGTCCCTTGGACTGCAAGGAGATCCAACCAGTCCATCCTAAAGGAGATCAGTCCTGGGTGTT
>NW_011494839.1:1036022-1058236 GCF_000754665.1 Bison bison bison | reverse complement strand
CATCCTAAAGGAGATCAGTCCTGGGTGTTCTTTGGAAGGAATGATGCTAAAGCTGAAACTCCAATACTTTGGCCACATCATGTGAAGAGTTGACTCATTGGAAAAGACTCTGATGCTGGGAGGGATTGGGGGCAGGAGGAAAAGGGGACGACAGAGAATGAGATGGCTGGATGGCATCACCGACTCGATGGACATGAGTTTGGGTGAACTCCGGGAGTTGGTGATGGACAGGGAGGCCTGGTGTGCTGCAATTCATGGGGTCGCAAAGAGTTGGACATGACTGAGCGACTGAACTGAACTGAAAGATATCCATGCTCCAATCCTTGCAGTCTGTGAATAAGACCTTTTATGGCAAAAAAAACTTTGCAGATATGATTAAATTAAGGCTCTGGAGATACAAGATTACCCTGTATTATCTGCATCTGTGTGTGCATACTAAGCCACATCAGTCATGTTTAGCTCTTTGTGACCCTATGGACGGTAGCCTGCCAAACTCCTCTGTCCATGGGATTCTCCAGGCAAGAATACTGAAGTGGGTTGCCATGCCCTCCTCCAGGGGATCTTCCCAACCCAGGGATCAAACCCAACTGTTATGTCTCCTGCATTGGCAAGTGGGTTTTTGTTTTTGTTTTTGTTTTTTTTTTAACCATTAGTGCCAATTATCTGTGAGGTCCCTAAAGGCAATAATGAGTTTCCCTGATGGCTCAGTGGTAAAGAAATCACTTTCCAATGCAGGAGATTCAGGTTTGATTCCTGGGTTGGGAAGATCCCCCTGGAAATCTTCCCCATGGACCAAGAAGCCTGGGAGGCCACAGTCCATGGGGTTGCAAAGAGTCAGATATGATTGGGCAAGGAAACAACAAAAGGCAATCACAAGTATCTTTATACAGAGAGGCAGGAGATTTAACACACATATAAGAGAAGGCAATGTGACCACAGAGCAAGAGTTGGGAGAGAGGAGGTCACCAATCAGCATGGATTCTCCCCTAGAGCCTTCAGAGGGAGCGCAGTCCTGGATGCCTTGATTTCAGCCTCATCAGCATCCTCAGTAGAAGCAGGCTTTGGGGAGGAAATATCTTTGGGACTGAATCTATAACACTTGAAGACACAAAGACGTGTGTGTGTGTGTGTGTGTGTGTGTGTGTGTGTGTAAAACATTATATTCTTTTGTTTTCCAGAAGAGTTACATATGCACTCTCCCAAGCCAGCTAACTTTGGTTCAAGAGCTTACCTGGTGGCTCAGATGGTAAAGAATCTGCCTACAATGCAAGAGACTCGAGTTTGATCCCTGGATTGGGAAGATCCCCTGCAGGAGGGCATGGCAACCCACTCCAGTATTCTTGCCTGGAGAATTCCCTGGACAGAGGAGCCTGGTGGGCTACAGTCCATGAGGTCATGAAAGAGTCAAACATGACTGAAATGACTTAGCACCAGGCTCACCAACTTCTAGAATATTTAACTTCTTAAAACTACTCAGTTCCCCACAGCAAAGTACATTAAGTCATAATCAATCCTGGGTGACACAACTAAGGTAATAATGTATCTATCCAGAAATTCATTCAAGAGTTTTAAGAGTTGTATTTTTCTTTGATTCTTTTTAGGCTAGTTTGGGCTACAGAAAACACAGCCAATAAAATCATAACTTCTTTTGGATAAGGTCGGGAGCATAGAATTCTTAGTTTTTAGGAAAACCAGATAGGTCTGTATGCACTGACTCCCTCACCTCCACGGGGACCATGGCTTAGGTACTGGCTGTGGCAACAGGTGCTGCGCATCTCAGAAAATCCCCCTAGAGGGATTTTATCAAGCTGGCAAGTCAGAAAACTTCCTCTGGCCATAGTCTCTCCTCCACATCTTTATATGGGCTGATCCCTTTTCCCAAGTACAGATCTCCCGGTTTTAGGAGATGTGGATTATATGAACAGAAACAGATGAGGGTGAAATGCAATTCACAGAACTGTTTTCTTGTTTAACTTTAGACAAAATAAAGTGAAGTGAAGTGAGAGTCACTCAGTTGTGTCTAACTCTTTGCGACCCCATGGACTATACAGTCTATGGAATTCTCCAGGCCAGAATAGTGGAGTGGGTAGCCTTTCCCTTCTCCAGGGGATCTTCCCAACCTGGGGATTAAACCCAGGTCTCCCGCATTGCAGGTGGATTCTTTACCAGTTGAGTCACAAAGGGGAATAAAAAAGGAGTCGAGCTGCCAATATTTTCTTTTGGCAGGGGTTTGTTTGTTTGTTTGTTTCACTGTTTGGGGCAAGCTGAATTGAGAATCTTGATCAAGACAATGGGCCAGGCTCTAAATCTAATCAAAATAAATCTTTTCCAAGTATTTACTATTTATGAAGCACTAGGACAGCCATCTGAAGTAGTTGAAGACATGGGCTTACATGTAAGGTACCCAGAGTTGACAAAAAAGCTGTTGGAGGAGAGAGACATATCTGTGAGCTTATGTTTTGGTCATGATAAAGAACTTGGAACTAGAGGCTGAAGGGTACAGATATTTCAGATAGGAGGACAGTATGAAGGACAGAATCCTGATAGATAGGATGGGGATAAATGGAGTGTGGCCAAGTGATGGTCAGACCCCTCTGATTGGAACTGAGACTTGTTTCAGAGTGAAAAAAGGAGTGAGAATGGGAAAAGGAAAAGACTATAGAGGGCCAAGTTGTAGAGTGCCTTGGACACCAGACAAATGAGTTTGGACATGATTCTTGGAATGTCGAGGCCTACTGAAGGGCCCTGGATCAGCACAGCAACATCAGAGAACGGTACTTTAGGAAGATTAATTTGCTACTGATGTGCAGAACAGATCAGAGTGGGTAAAACTGGTGGCAGAGAGGCAAGTGATGAGCTTATTATGACCATGATATAATGAAGGTGGCACAAGAGAAATGAAACTGAAGGAGACTGAGGGGGAAAAAAAGGAATGATGAGATGTGGGGAGCAGCTGAACTAGGGGAGAAAGAAAAACAGAGGTTTTGACTCAGTGTGGTGGGAGTTCTCTCAACTGAATGAAAATTGGGAACAGAGGCAGGGAAGACTGTGGGGAAAAGGATGAACTATGTCAAAGAAGTTGGCATCCACTTAGAAATGTTCTGCAGACAATTGGACATATGAGACTGAATTAGGGTCAGAAGCCAGGGCTGGAACTAATGGCATGAGACTCATCAGAACACCAGTAATCCTAAAGCCGTGAAATTGACCGGCATCTTTGGGACAGAGAACACAGAGCTCATAGAGACAGGGAGAGCCCTGACTGATGCCCTCTGTGCTGGGGTGGAGGTTGGGGGAGGCTTTGGGGAAGGGTCTAGTGAGGGAGACAAAGAAGTGCTCAGAGAGGCAAGCAACGTGTTTGGAAAATGTCACAGACTTCTAGGAAATAGAACTTAAAGGAGGAGTGGTCTTGGTGATTTTATAATTATATCTCTGCACTATGTACCTTGAACTTCAGAAATAGCTTGCTTTAATGTTTGAATTAGGGACTTTGTGCTCAATTACAACCCTACCCTAGATTTTCTTCATCACGTTAATCATTTCCTTCCTGACTTCCTTCTCCAGTGGAGCAATGTGTGCTTTGTGAAGCTAATTTAACTTTAGAGATCAATGTCAGTTGTTTTTTTTTTCTTCTAATGGCACAATAAGAAGGTACCAGGTCATACTGTCCACAAATATTTGCCAAGCAAACTCCTAAGGGAAAAACCCCACATTAGAGTCTGAACAAACATCTTATTCACTTATATTCTCTATTTGAATTAAAAAGGTAAGCATTACAAATGTTTAAGTAAATCAAATGCAGGCTGGGGTAAAAAAAAAAAAAGTATTAAATCTAACATATGGAGTTAATGGTACCACGTTGATTGTTTTTATAAGCACAAGAGCCTTTAAAGCTGAGCACTCTGGCTATGCCCATTAGGTTACATGGTCCCCTCAGACTTTGTTGTATGACAGCTGGTCCCTTACTGCCTTAGAGGCTAAGGAGAAATACCATGTGTGCCATTTGCTTTGTCTCAATGTTTCTAAAAGGTTCCCATTCCACTTGGTCTCTCTTTTAGTGGTAATATTCTTCAAGGTTCTCAAATATTGAAGGTCTGGTGTAAATAGATTTCCTTTCAACTTTTAAACAAGTCAGATCCATTACTCAAAATGGAAGGGAATATACAATTAAGACTTGGACACTGGCATTACTCTTGTAAAGTTTTTAAAGGATTGTGTTGCCTAAACAACTGAGTTTTTGACACAAAGTATATGCATTGTGGCTAAAGACTAGGATAAAACCAGGATCAGGACACTGAGAGTGTCAGGTGCATACTAATGGCAGAGACTTTTTAATGGCAAGGCTGATATGTTACTTTAACAAAACCCCCGTATCAAGGATCAATGGCCTCTAGCACATGGGAAAAAAATGAGAAACTTCAAACATGTTCGAGTTTTACACACGCTGCTAGTTGTGCAGGAGAGCCTGGCACTAACATGTACTTTTTAAGTGGAGGTTTTACAAATGTACGCTGCCGTGACTGCTTATATGAACTTTGGCAGGTAGTTTGACTTATTAGATCAATTTGGTCAGTAGTTCACAAACAGTCATCTATAGATAAAATGTGTCAGAATCACTCAGCAATTATTCCCAAAAAATGGATTCCTGGGCCCAGTTTCCAAATAGTCTGATTCAGTCCATTTGGGGACTGTCTAGTGTGTTTGTGTTCAGTATTTACCTTTGTTAGAGCTGCCGGTGATTCTGATCAGTAGCTTTGAGGTAACTCAGTTCTTTCTAGATGTTTCATTCTATGAATTGGAGATGCTGTGAGGTAAACTAGGCTATGACCCAAGGTGAGCTTACATTCTCCATCTGCTAAGTATAAGCATTAAGACACTGAATCTCTGCTAAATGAGGGAATGATAGTCATTCTCTGGTGGGTTCTTTATGACCTTGTAAATCTTGGCCTTGAACTATTGCAAGTGTACAGATCACAGAGGGGAACATGATCATCTTTACCTATGATGCCTTTACTTCAGGAGCATTTGGAGTATTTGATGTTTTCTTTTTTCTTAACATGTGTTAGAAGGAGATACTAGGAACATAGAGACACACCCAAGACATGTAAGTCAAGACAAACCAGGTTTCCTGCTCCCTGGTCTATTTTGTATGAAATATATAATCACAGGATAGAATTGTCTCCCATGTAGCTATATTAGATCATTTTAATATTTTTTAAAGATTTTCTGATGTGGACCATTTTTAAAGTCTTTATTGAATTTGTTACAATATTGCTTCTGTTTTATGTTTTGGTTTTTTGGAAGGAAGCATGTGGGATCTTAGCTCCCTGATCAGGAGTCTAACCTGCACCCTCTGCATTGGAAGGCAAAGTCCCAACCACTGGGCCACCAGGGAAGTCCCTAGATCATTTTAATATTAAAAGGGAGAAAGCGATGGTTACCCTCACAAAACAGCACTGCCAACACCTCCTCCCCATCTCCTAAAAAGCAGTGAAGAACACAGACAACATCCCAAAGAATGTCCTTATAACACAAAACTATCACATTTCAAAAATAAGCACATATACATTCTCTAAAACTTCCTATTTTCATTCAACAATACATCATGCACATTCCTCTGCCAATAATGCATTCTTTATAGGAGCTTCATAATATTTCACAGTATAGACAGATATATGATTTTTTCAATAATTCCCTCATTGATAGACTTTGTCTTCAGGTTTTTAAAAAATTCCCTGTATACAGCACTGCCAGAAACACCATAACATGCTAGTTCTTTTGACAGGTATTTTTCTAATGAATGGGATTAAAACGCAGGACACTCTGGTCCCTTCCCAAGTCCTCTGCCTGCCTTTTTTCTGTGGAAATACTTTAGCCAAAGAGTAAATTTAATCAGAGAAGTGAAAAAAACTGCAGAAGCAAAGGAAACACAGGACAAAATGGCAGCAGTACTTTAGTCAGTAAGCAAAGTCGAGGACCTTCAGCTCCTTCTCAAGGGCTATAGAGAATACTCTGAGCCACGTCCTGTGGGCTGACTTACAGATACTGAAACCAGGTGGAAGACGTTAACTATTTGATGCCATGACAGAAGCGGTCACAATTCCAAGAACTGGCCTCAAGGAAACTGGAACAAAGCCAGGTCTGGAACTGAAGATTAACTGTACTTAAAACAATCAAGATGACGCCGGTCAGACCAATTTCAAGACGACTGTCAGAGCTGACGGTGCTATTTCTACATGTAGCTCTCTCTCATCCTATAAAAGCTCTTGCCCATTGGTTGGAGGGATGTGGGGGGAGCCCACCCTCCCCCTCACTCCCCCACCCCAAGCCCCTGGTTCCTAGCATCTCCAAAATAAAGCGAACGTTCCTTTCCTCTTTATCGGCTTTTGATAAGCGAGCAGCCAGGCTCCCGCTTTCAGGTGGTGCTGTGCCGGGTGCAAAGACCTTAACTCTTATTAAATTCTGTTGGATTATTTTCTAAGGAACGTGCAAAACTTCACATTTCCCCTTCCACTGTGCAAGAATTCCTGCTTCTTCCACATCTTTACCAGCACTGAGCACTTTCAATCTTTTGCTGTTGTTCATTCACTCAGGTGTGTCTGACCCTTAGCCACCCCATGGACTGCAGCACACCAGGCTTCCTTGGCCTTCACTATCTCCTGGAGTTTGCTCAGACTCACGTCCACTAAGTCAAAAATTTTGCTACTCTTATAATATATATGCAAAATGCCATTTTATTGCTTTCTTCTACATGTCCCTGAGATTGAAATGCAACTTTTCCTGTATATTGGCTCTTTGAATGTCCTGTTCTGTGAATGGCCATTAGGATAAAACAAAGTTATACTCTTCCTCACATCATGCAAAAGAAAAAAATCCATATAGAATAAAGGCTTAAAGAAAAAGATTGCCAAATCAGAAGAAAAAAAAAATCCTAGAACAAGTGTATAGCTTTGAGCAGAAGAGATAGTTGACACTTTAAATAGGAGAAATCTAAAAGCCACAATGGAGGAAAAATTGAAGGTAGGTTTGAATTTATAACCATTAAAATTATGTATATTGTTTTTTGCCTTACAGAAAAAGTTGAAAGACAAATGATAATCAGTTAAAAAAAAGCATGTGTTATTTATAGGTTACAAAGGATTAATATCCCTAATACATGAGACTCTTGGAAATTGATGCCAAAAAGGAAAAAGAAAAACAAGCAATAGAGAAATAAGCAAAGGATACCTATCCAGTGATATTTCCACTCACATACTGCATGTATTTAAAATGTAGACAAAGTGTGTGTTTCTATCTGAATAATGAATCCAAGGCTCATCTCCTCCAATATGACCTTCTCACATTCGAATTCATTGCCTGCCGGCAGAGCCTCTTGGCATTTGGATCCAGTTCCTCGTGTGCTGTGTTGCCTTTAGGAAACCTCACCTACCTACTAAATCACATCTGAATTTTCCTTTTGACATTTCCCTCCAACCTCTCCTTTTAATTCTGCAGCCAACTCACAGTAACTCAATTGCCTCTTGAGGCCAAGAGGGAATACTCAGAAAGCTCTAGATGCAAAGCAAAGGGCTCCCCACATTTCGTGATTTCAGGTGTGTCCTACAATGGAAGGACCATGGCCAGTTCTAAAGTTTAGAAACTGAGATAGACATGAAGAACAGACTTGTGGGCATGGGGGTGGGGTGGGGGAGAAGGTGGAACGAATTGAGAGAGCAGCACTAACATACATACACTACCACGTGCAAAACACATTATTAGTGGGAAGCTGCCATATAGCACAGGTTGCTCAACTCAGCGCTCTGTGATGACCTAGAGGGGTGGGGCGCAGAGGAGGGATGGAAGGGAGGCTCTAGAGGGAGGGGATTTATGTATATGCTGTGCTGTGCTTAGTCGCTCAGTTGTGTCCGACTCCTTGCAAGCCCATGGACTATAGCCTGCCAGGCTCCTCTGTCTGTGAGGATTCTCCAGGTAAGAATACTGGAGTGGGTTCAGGCCTCCCAGGTAGCTCAGTGGTAAAGAATCTGCTGCTAATGCAAGAGATTCAGAAGACACAGGTTCAATCCCTGGGATCAGGAAGATTCCCTGGGAGAAGGAAATGGCAACCCACTCCAGAATTCTTGCCTGGGAAATCCCATGGACAGAGGAGCCTGGCAGGCTATAGTCCACGAGGTTGCAAAAGAGTTGGATGTGACTCTGCAACTAAACAACAAGTAGGTGATTCACATTGTTGTACAGCAGAAACTAACGCAACACTGTAAGGCAGTTATACTCCAATAAAGAAAGTAAATAGTTGCCTGATAAAGCCTAAAAACTAAGAATTTAAATAAAAGAAAACTGAGTTTAGGAAAGGCACAGCATGTACCCCTGGCTCCTTTCTCCCTAGATGAGAGCACATCTCTCACTAGCTGTCCTCTGCTACAATCACCACTCCCAGTAAACTCACCCTTCAAAGCCCTGCCGCACACAACATCCTTTGAAAGCCCTCTCTGGTCTAATACTCACCCCCAAGTTTTAGCTGTCAGTCCCCTCTGAACTATTTGTACCTTGTACTACTTTTCCTTTGTAACTTTAACTGTATTTGTAATTAACATTTGTCACAACATCCAGAGTGTAAACTCAGTGAAAGGAAAGACACACCTGCTTTGTGGGATGCTCAGCACAGTAGTAGGTACAGAGCCGATAATCAAAAAGTATTTGCTGAACAAATAAATGAAAATCATAGTATCTTGTCTATTTACATTATATCTCTTGTAAGCACCTGGAATGATTATTATTTGTTCACTTGCACATTGCCCACTTCCTTCATGGAAATATGGGCTTCACCAGAATCAGGGCTTTGCCTGCCTTGTCCGTAGCCCCCGATACTCCTAATATCTGGAGCAACTTGGGACGTGAAAGTTTTAGTTGCTCAGTTGTGTCTGACTCCAAGGACTGTAGCCTGCCAGGTTCCTCTGTCCATGGAATATTTTAGGCAAGAATACCAGAGTGGGTAGCCATTTCCTTCTCCAAGGAATCTTCCTGACCCAGGGATTGAACCTGGGTCTCCCACACTGCAGGCAGATTCTTTATCATCTGCGCCATCAGGGAAGCCCAACTTGGGATAGAAAGGTGCTCAATGAGAGTACGATGAATGAATGAACATAGGTCCCAGACCTATTTTTCTGGATGACACCAATCACCCACAGTTAAACTGCTTACAGTTACAGAGTTAGCTGCAACTTTTTTCAATATTCTTTAACCAAAAGTCTGTTTTAAGACAGAATTCTTTTTTAATATTTTTTTGATGTGGACCTTTATTGAATTTGTTACAATATTGCTTATGTTTTTTGACATTTTGGTTTTTTAATTCAAAGCAGGTGGGATCTTAGCTCCACAGCCAGGGACTGAACCCTCACTCCCTGCCCTGGAAGGTGAAATCCAAACCACTGGACTGCCAGGGAAGTCCAGAGATAGCATTCTTTTTCATCAGAGTTCTAGAATGCATGAGAGTGAAGAGAGTAAGAAAAACTATCTGCAAGTGATTGAAACATGATTTTTATTCAGAAGTTATTTTCTTGTAGTTGTGAGGTTGAGGTTTCTGGTTAGGTAGCCAATCAAGCGTCCATAGATCATAGGTGATGTATACCCCAAAAGTGAGAACTTCAAAGTACTAAAAAGTTCGATAAAAATTAAGGATGAGGGCTTTTATCAGGCGGCAGTGTAGTAGTAAAAAAATTTATGCAGACACTTTCCTCCCAATCCATGCCCCACAGAGGCAAGAATGAAATAGTCTTTAATCTTCTTCGGCAAGTCAGAAGACATTCAAGTTGGTCTGGGTTTTGATGATCACTGTTATGACAGCTTTATGGTGTGGGAAATTGCTAGCAAATATTTTTCCTGAATTTCTTCTCAAAGTATAATGGGTGAGCTCAGGCAGGGAAAAATATATGTCCTGGGGGATATATGGAAAAATATAATAGATCCCCCCTCCAGTCACTTCAAATGCCTTTTGCTGACCTATTGTATTAACTTTTAAATAAAAATCTAAATATGGATTTAAATGGACTGTGGTGTTGAGACCACTGCAGAATTTCTATTTGAAAACTCATCTACTTAAACACACATATCAGCATGGTGCTGGCTGTTCCTGGTATTATCCTAAACTGAAAAGCCTTAAGCCCTGCTTCTGTGTTTCAATCTTTCCAGCATCTGCATGACGCACAGCTTGCACCAGTTAATGCTTCATTGAATACCCGACAATCTCATTTTGTTCAGAAATAATAATAATAATAAAAATGAACACACTTGTTTTACTTCTCAGTCATTAGTTTGGTGCTGAGTGGGATATTACTAAACTTACTGACTTCTGATTCTTCTTTGCAATGCTTCTAGAACAGTTTTGGCATAAGGCACCACAGAAGCCAAAATCCTTGCTATAGGGTTGATTTTTTTTTTTTTTAATGGGGTAGGAAGGGATGAGGAAGGGAAGTTACACATGTTTAAAATTACTTTTTCTCTGAATATAAAAGTCACTCATGCTTCATGTAGAATTAGTAAATAGAGGGGAGGGAAGAAGAAAATCACTTAAAATGCTTTCACTTGGTCATAATAATCACAGTATTTTGGAGCATTTTCCCCCAGATACAGTTAACATAAGAAATCATAATTAAACCTGAGCTGTTAATTCAGTTCCATATCCTGTTTTCTCCCCATTTTGTATTGCATCTCAAGAGTTATCTGTAGATGTTTACAATGGATACAAAAGACAGAACAGACATGTGGACATGGGGAGGGCAGGGAGGGTGGCACGAACTGTGAGAGCGGCACTGACATATACACACTAACATAGCCAGTGGGGAGCTGCTGTGTAGCTCAGCGAGCTCAGCTGGGTGCTCTGCGATGACCTATAGAAGTGGGAAGGAGGCTCAAGAGGGAGGGTATGCATGTACACATGTGGGAGATTCACTTTGCTGCACGGCAGAAACTAACAACATGATAAAGCAATTATACTCCAATTAAAAAAATTCCATCACATGCACTGCAAGAAGCCTTTCTCTCATTGTTGAGCATACATATAGTTTCCTTGTTGTCATTGTTTAGTCACTAAGTTGTGTCCGACTCTTTGCGACACCATGGACTGCAGCCCTCCAAGCTCCTCTATCTGTGGGATTTTCCAGGCAAGGATATTGAAGTGGGTTGCCATTTCCTCCTCCAGGGAATATTCCTGACCCAGGGATCGAATCTCCATCTCCTGTGTTGACAGGCGGATTCTTTACCACTGAGTCACCTGGAAAGCCCCAGGTAGCTTCCTAGGTTTTGATGAAGTAAATTGGTGAGGAACATCTTTCCATATACTAAATCTTTGCCCATATTTCAGAAAATCCCCTTAAGAAGTCTTCCTAGTAATGAAACCCTAAAGAACACCAATGTTGCAATAGAGGAAATGAATTGAGTTTACATGTGCTAGGCTCTGTTGTAAGCACTTTGCATAGATAAGATAATTCAGTATCAGTTCAATTCTGAAGATGGGGAAACAGGCACAGAAAATTTAAGTAACTCCCTCTAAGGTCACTTACCTAGAAAGCGGAGAAGCTGCGAACCCAGGCAGTCTAAGGATGGGGCTGGTGCTTCTATCCTTTATGCTGTGCAGACTCTCTAATCACTTATGTAAACATGATCTTAACAGGTCACAAACTCTTAACAAGTCAGGAAGGAACTGACCTCCCAACTGAACCCTCAGACATCACAGAAAGCAAGGCTCTGGAAGATTAAGTAACTTATTAAAAGTCACACAGACAGCTAGCAGCAGATCTAGAACTTATATCTCCTGACTCTTCTTTCTGCGGTCCAAAAACTTGCTCTGCAAAGCATTGGCCTGCAAACCATAGCATCAGCCATGCGTGAGAGTCAGCTACAAACACAGTCTCAGGCCCTACCCCAGCCCTCAAGAAAATTCACTGTTAATGAGATCTCCTGGTGATCTATTTTCAACATTAGACCTTCGGAAGTCTGGCAATACATCTGTAAACTTGATAGATCTTGTTTCAAGGAAAATCTGGATATAAGTTGCTAGTATTTCCATAGCATGAAAACAAAATCCTCATTTTTCAGTTAAAGATCCGATGGTAAAGAATCTGCCTGCAATGCAGGAGACAAGGGTTCACCTCCTGGGTTGGGAAGATCCCTGGAGAAGGGAATGGGAACTACTCCAGTATTCTTGCCCAGTGAATTCCGGGAAGGAGCCTGGGGGGCTACAATTTAATAGGTTGCAAAGCGCACCTAATATTTTCATTTCAAAGCTTATATTAGGTTGAACCACATGAAATTGCTGTTATTTTAGATAATATATCTAACAACAATAAATCCTACAGGTATCTGTGCTCTGGGTAGACTGGACTTGAGGAATAACAACAAGATTCTTTCCCCCTAAAGTGTACACAATTAGGAAGAATGAACGATTAAACAGACAATTATAATTCAAAATGATAAGTGCTACCAAAGAGCATTCCGAGACCTTAGGAGGGAGTTAAGCGATGTACTGAAAGATAAATGCTATGAAAGAAAACAATTATTTCCTTCTATTAGTGACAAGAAAGACTGGCTTGCAAGCTTTAACTAGATTATTAAGTGGGTATCCCCATAAGTTGTCATATTCTGATAAAACAAATAGGTGAGGAATATAAGGTATTTTACAAAATACAGATGACGTGAATCACTGCTTAAACTGTGAAAGCAAGATGCTTGTGTTGTTCTTAACAATGATAGTAGGTAAAGAAAGTTACAGGTCTTATGGCTTAGGGTGTGCTATTTTCATGGGTTCCAGTTTGGCCATTTCTATTTTTGAAGTTAACGGATATTTTTAGCTGGGTGAAATGAATTGGCTGCCCAAAGATTCTTTGGAGTAATTAATACTTGAAAGATACAATATGCTCACCAGAAGTGGTGCATAACTTTAAAATAAATTGTACAGTACATTCAGAACACAAAACCTTTGTTAAATACCTACCATAAACTTTTCCTGTTCTCAGCAAGTCACTCCTTTAAGTATCTGCAACTGGCTTTTATACAAATGAGCCTGAGTCATCATGTTGATTTTGCATTGTTCCACTGGTTGGTTTAGAAGGCTTAATTTGGGGAAAGGGAATTAACTGAATGTTTGAATTGGCAATATTCCATTTTACTATTTCCTCTTTTTCTTATTGATTGCTATCCTAGAAAGAACTTAGGTATCAATAGCTGGATCCACAATGCAGTATTCAACCTGTAGTTAAGTACTTTCTATATAAGTTGTATTAAAGGAAAAACCAAATGCTTTTTCACCTGCAAAAAGGAAGCCAAGATGGTGGCAATCCTTTGGCAGTTCAGATCATTATGTTTTCTTGAGAAACTATGTATTAGTTTCAAAACTGTAGAGTAAATTCTCCAACCTTTAATCCCCTCCCCCTTCCTTCGATTCTTGAGCTGGTTTTCCTCTCCCCCCTTTTCTCCCCACAACTCCTTACTTCAAGCCTTTCTAAGAAGCTAAGCCTCTGTAACAGGGACCAGCTGATTTCACACAGTTTCCATCTGGATATTTACAGATTTTACTAAACTTGACTGCTGCCCTGGGAAGTGTGCTGAGCTCCAAGCAGAAAGTGCCATACATCTCAGGACACTTTGAACCACACAGCACTCTATTTGGTCAATCCTATCTGTTAAATTTTTTATTGTGATCTTTTATAAAGGGAGCCTGCCTCTGGTCTCCAGGGCCATTCTGTTTCTATGGTACTTGGAATTTATATATGGTGATCTAAGTAGGGGAATGGAATATAGGAAGTACCAGCAGACATATTCCTATTGCATGAAGACACCCAAAGAGTTAGAAAAAGATGAGCTAAAGGGAAGAACATGGACAATAAAGTTCTGAGAGATCATGCAGATGTATAAGCAGATAGCATTGGGGGTCCCCAGAGAAAGAGTACCAGGCATGACTTTCTTGATATGAGAGAAGCCATTTTTGGCATTTTGTGATCTAAGCCAGACTACAATGTTTGCCCTTGAATAGGTCTCGGTAATTAGTGATCTTAAGGGAGCAAAGCTTCCCTGGTAGCTCACCAGGGAAGAGAATCTGCCTGCAATGCAGAAGACCCAGGTTTGATCTCTGGGTCAGGAAGATCCCCTGAAGGAGGGCATGGCAACTCACTCCAGTATTCTTGCCTGGAGAATCCCATGGACAGAGGAACCTGGTGGGCTAGGGTCAAAATAATGCAGGAACAGACTGGCTGTTATTAGGTAAGCAAAGTAACAATAACAAAGAAAATAAATCAGTTGTAAAGATTGCCAGCTCAAACACGTTCTTGAGCCATTTTGCAGAATTTGACCCTGCTTGACCCCTCAACCACCAGCTCCATTGGAAACTAACAGATGATGATGTTGACCTTATCTGATCCTTGTGACTTCTTTCAACTAAAGCCTGGACTCTGTTAGTCTTTGCCCTAATTCTAGGCTGAATTCTCCTATGCTCAATTACTTTTATGGATATGCATATACTGCCCAAACCCCTTCATGACATATGTATGTAACCTTTAGGCTTCCCTGATGGATCAGATGGTAAAAGAACCTGCCTGCAATGCAGGAGACCCGTGTTCCATTCCTGGGTTGGGAAGATCCTCTTTGGAGAAGGGAATGGCTACCCACTCTAGTATTCTTGATTGGAGAATTCCATGAACTGAGGAGGCTGGTGGGTTACAGTCCATGGGGCCACAAAGAGTTGGATATGACTGAGCAACTAATACACCCATTCTTAGCTTAAAACTTCTCAAATTTTGCTGTTCAGGGAGATATTGCTTAGGGAAATATCCCTTGAGTTCTTTTTACTTGCTGCAAGTAATAAATCCTTCCTTCTCCTGATCATTGCTTGGTTGTGTCTTTTGACTTAACAACCCCCAAAAAGAGGTGAACCCAGTTTTGGGGTAATGGAAGTTCCCTGATTCATAAAAACTATTCAGAGACTTAGAGAAGATATTAAACTCAACGTGAATTGGTGAGTAAGGAGCAATCTATAATTTCAAATGCATTCACATGTATTTCTTAAAACAAGGCTCCCCTACCTCTGGGATCTAATACTTGGTGATCTGAGGTGGCGCTGATGTAATAATAGAAATAAAGTGCACAATACATGCAATGTGTTTCAATCATCCTGAAACTATCCCCTCTTCCACCCAGCAGCAGTCCATGGAAAAACTGTCTTCCACAAAATCAGTCCCTGGTGCCAAAAATGTTGCAGACCACTGCCTTAGAGGATAGAACAATAATAAGAAGGCAAGGATCACTTCTCTAAATTTGGTGAAAGGCAGTAGTGAATAGTCATGTTGACCAGCTGGTGACCATTCTGATACTTGCAGGAAACAACAGCTTTACTGCCAATCTACTGCCCACCCCACCCCAGGAGTCAGAATGCTTTTCAAAGCATTTTAGGAGGCTATAAAACATCTGAGACCAAATTTGGGAAATTGTGTGAGTGATACCCAAGACACACTGAGCAGGGAGGAATATCACACCTCCCTAACAACAGGCCGGATACACCAAGGCACATACAAGTGGCCCCCAGCAACCTCACATTCCTCCTGCAGTCATAGGAGCCAAAAGGTCTCTTTCTCATGACCTTGGTTGATGAAACCTAGTCTGGCAAAACTGCCAGCAGATGTCAGACTCTGATTCCTGGTTTATTAGTTTCTTTCTTTGCCAGCCTCTCTTCCTCCCTTCACTCCTTTCCATCGTCTAAACTTGGACTGAATTTCATTGTAAGTCATGTTCAACTCTTTTGCAACCCCATGGACTGCAGCCCCCCACCCTCCTCTGTCCATGGGATTTTCCAGGTAAGAATACTGGAGTGGGATGCCATTTCCTTCTCCAGGGGATCATCCTGACCCAGAGATTGAATCCAAGTCTCCTGCATTGGCAGGTGGATTCTCTACCACTGAGCCACCAGGGAAGCCCTTTACTGAATATGCCAAACACTATTTGGGGACTAAGAATACAGATAAAGATAAGATGTAGCACCTTACTTTTAATTTGCATATAACTGAAAAAGAAAGACAAGATGTCCCTGTGGCACATGGGGATGACTATACATGACTGAGCAAGTCTCTGGAATCTCAGAGCAGAAAGCCATCACAGATGGTTGCCAGGGAGCTCTTGCTGGAGGAGCTGTGTCTGAAAGTCTCTTGGAGGGCAGGTGGGCAGGCATGGGGGAGAGAGCCCCTCCCCCCCCACCCCAAGAAATATACCCCACCTAGACATAGGTGTGGAGGAAGTTCACAGTTTGAACAGGTGATGGAGATGGTTCACAGTTTTAAGATGAAATAGAGGGGAGGAGCTAAGATAGTGGAGGAATAGGACGGGGAGACCACTTTCTCCCCCACAAATTCATCAAAAGAACATTTAAACACCGAGTAAATTCCACAAAACAACTTCTAAATGCCTGCAGAGGACATCAGGCACCCAGAAAAGCAACCCATTGTCTTCGAAAGGAGGTAGGAAAAAATATAAAAGACAAAAAAAGAGACAAAAGAGGGAGGGACGGAGCTCCGTCCCGGGAAGGGAGTCTTAAAAAGAGAGAAGTTTCCAAACACCAGGAAACATTCTCACTGCCAAGTCTGTGCCAAGCCTTGGAAGCACAGAGGGCAACATAACAGGGAGGAAAAATAAATAAACAATTAAAACCTACAGATTAGGAGCCCAATGGTAACTCCCCTAGCGGAGAAGCAGCGCGGATGCCTGCATCCGCCAATAGCAAGCGGGGGCTGGGCAGGGAGGCGCGGAGCCGGCTGCATCGCTTTGAGTAAGGATCTGGCCTGAATGCCCCAGCACTATCTGAGCAAACTAATTTGGGCTACAAACCAGGCTGTGGGATAAGTACCATGCGAAAAGCCAGCCCTAACCTAAGACACCGCCAGGCGCACGCACGAAACAAAGGACTGAACAGAGATAGCCGGCTGCAGACCATCCCCCTCTGGTGACAGGCAGCCAGAGCCGGAAGAGGGCAATCGCAGCCCCAGAGAGACATTATCTACAAAACTGTAAGCAGGTTTCTTTGCTAACTAAGACTTCTTGGGGGTCTGGACGGTCAATATCTGCCCTGAGAAGGTGCGCCGGTTGTACACCTAGATAACCGAGCGGCAGGGAGGCGATAAGTCGCAGCAATCCTGCTCGCTAAACACCTCATCACCTGAGCTGCTCAGACCTGGGAAGGGCACAAAATGCAGGCCCAACCGAGTCTGCACCTCTGAGGACTACCTGAGTGCCTGAACCTGAGTGGCTTAGACCTGGGAGGTGCAGGCAGCCCAGGGCTGGCCTCAGATGGTTCCCGGTGGAGCAACCTAGAGCCTGAGCAGTGTGGGCAGGGAGGCTACACGTGCCGTGAGCGGGGGCAGACCCAGTGTGGCTGAGGCACTGCGAGCACACACCAGTGTTACTTGTTTGCAGTGTCCCTCCCTCCCCACAGCGCGACTGAACAAGTGAGCCCGGAAAAAAAAAAAAGTGTCCACCACCGCCCCCTTTGTGTCAGGGTGGAAATCAGACATGGAAGAGGCCAGCAAACAGAAGAAGCTATAACAGAGGGAACCACCTTGGAAGCGACAGGCAGTAGATGAAAACCCTGTCGTTAGTACTAACTACATAGGAAGGGGCCTATAGATCTTGAGAAATATAAGCTGGACCAAGGAACTAGCTGAAAATGAGCTGAACCCACAATACCCTCAACAACACCAAAGTCCTAGATATATTTTAACTATTTTTACGATCATTTTTTCTTTCTTTTTTTTTGTTTAAATTTTAAGTCCTCTATTACTCCTTTAATTTTCATTTTTATAACCTACTATTACTTTGCCAAAAAAAAAGACCCTATTTTCTTTTAAAAGCAAACTTCATATATATATATTTCATAATTTTTGTGACTTTTTTTTCTCTTTCTCTTTTTTCTTCTTCTTTTCTTTAACATTGTATTTTTGAAATTCCAAACTCTACTCTAGATTTTTAATGTATGCTTTTTGGTACTTGTTATCAATTTTGTACCTATATTTTCTTTATAATTTTTGTGACTTTGTTTTTGTTTGGTTTTTTTCTCTTTCTTTTTCTTCTTCTTTTCTTTAACATTGTATTTTTGAAATTCCAAACTCTACTCTAGACTTTTAACTTTTGCTTTTTGGTATCTGTTATCAATTTTGTACCTATATTTTCTTTATAATTTTTCTGACTTTGTTTTTTTTTTTTTCCCCTCTATTTCTTTTCTTTTCTTTAGGTATTTTTGAAATTCCAAACTCTACTCTAGATTTTTAATTTTTGCTTTTAGGTATTTGTTACCAATTTTGTACCTTTAAGAACCCAATCTTCAGTACCCATTTTTTACTTGGGAACGAGATTACTGGCTTGACTGTTCTCTCACCCTTTGGACTCTCCGTTTTCTCCACCAGGTCGCCTGTGTCTCCTCCCTAACCCCTCTCTACTCTACCCAACTCTGTGAATTTATGTGTGTTCCAGACGGTGGAGAACACTTAGGGAACTGATTACTGGCTGGATCTGTTTCTCTCCTTTTCACTCCCCCCTTTATCCTCCTGGCCACCTCTGTCTCCTTCCTCCCTCTTCTCTTCTTTGTATAACTCCGTGAACATCTCTGAGCGGTCCAGTTGTGGAGTGCACATAAGGAAGTGATTACTGGCTAGCCCACTCTCTCCACTATTGATTCCACCTCATCTCATTCGGGTCACCTCTAACCCCCTCCTCCCTCTTCTCTTCTCCATGTAATGCTGTGAACCTCTCTGGGTGACCCTCACGGTGGAGAAACTTTTCATCTTCAACCTAGATGTTTTATCAATGGTGCTGTATAGAAGGAGAAGTTTTGAGACTACTGTAAAAATAAGACTGATAACTGGAAGCAGGAGGCTTAAGTCCAAACCCTGACTCCAGGGAACTCCTGACTCCAGGGAACATTAATTGACAGGAGCTCATCAAACGCCTCCATACCTACACTGAAACCAAGCACCACACAAGGGCCAACAAGTTCCAGGGCAAGACATACCAAGCAAATTCTCCAGCAACACAGGAACACAGCCCCGAGCTCCAATATACAGGCTGCCCAAAGTTACTCCAAACCCATAGACATCTCATAACTCATTACTGGACACTTCATTGCACTCCAGAGAGAAGAAATACAGCTCCACCCACCAGAACACCGACACAAGCTTCCCTAACCAAGAAACCTTGACAAGCCACCTGTACAAACCCACACACAGCGAGGAAATGCCACAATAAAGAGAACTCCACAAACTGCCAGAATACAGAAAGGACACCCTAAACTCAGCAATTTAAACAAGATGAAGAGACAGAGGAATACCCAGCAGGTAAAGGAACAGGATAAATGCCCACCAAACCAAAGAGGAAGAGATAAGGAATCTACCTGATAAAGAATTCCAAATAATGATAGTGAAATTGATCCAAAATCTTGAAATCAAAATGGAATCACAGATAAATAGTCTGGAGACAAGGACTGAGAAGATGCAAGAAAGGTTTAACAAGGACCTAGAAGAAATAAAAAACAGTCAATATATAATGAATAATGCAATAAATGAGATCAAAAACACTCTGGAGGAAACAAATAGTAGAATAACAGAGGCAGAAGATAGGATAGTGAATTAGAAGATAGAATGGTAGAAATAAATGAATCAGAGAGGATAAAAGAAAAACGAATTAAAAGAAATGAGGACAATCTCAGAGACCTCCAGGACAATATTAAACCTACAACATTCGAATCATAGGAGTCCCAGAAGAAGAAGACAAAAAGACAGACCATGAGAAAATACTTGAGGAGATAATAGTTGAAAACTTCCCTAAAATGGGGGAGGAAATAATCACTCAAGTCCAAGAAACCCAGAGAGTCCCAAACAGGATAAACCCAAGGCAAAACACCCCAAGACACATATCAATCAAATTAACAAAGATCAAATACAAAGAACAAATATTAAAAGCAGCAAGGGAAAAACAACAAATAACACACAAGGGAATTCCCATAAGGATAACAGCTGATCTTCCAATAGAAACTCTTCAAGCCAGGAGGGAATGGCAAGACATACTTAAAGTGATGAAAGAAAATAACCTACAGCCCAGATTATTGTACCCAGCAAGGATCTCATTCAAATATGAAGGAGAAATCAAAAGCTTTACAGACAAGCAAAAGCTGAGAGAATTCAGCACCACGAAACCAGCTCTCCAACAAACACTAAAGGATATTCTCTAGACAAGAAACACAAAAAGGGTGTATAAATTCGAACCCAAAACAATAAAGTGAATGGCAACGGGATCATACTTATCAGTAATTACCTTAAACGTAAATGGGTTGAATGCCCCAACCAAAAGACAAAGACTGGCTGAATGGATACAAAAACAAGACCCCTACATATGTTGTCTACAAGAGACCCACCTCAAAACAGGGGACACATACAGACTGAAAGTGAAATGTTGGAAAAAGATTTTCCATGCAAGTAGGGACCAAAAGAAAGCAGGAGTAGCAATACTCATATCAGATAAAATAGACTTTATTTATTTTATTATTTTTTTTTAATTTAAATTTTATTTTATTTTTAAACTTTACATAATTGTATTAGTTTTGCCAAATATCAAAATGAATCCGCCACAGGTATACATGTGATGGGGAACACATGTAAAATAGACTTTAAAACAAAGGCTGTGAAAAGAGACAAAGAAGGTCACTACATAATGATCAAAGGATCAATCCAAGAGGAAGATATAACAATTATAAATATATATGCACCCAACATAGGAGCACTGCAATATGTAAGACAAATGCTAACAAGTATGAAAGGAGAAATTAACAATAACACAATAATAGTGGGAGACTTTAATACCCCACTCACACCTATGGATAGATCAACTAAACAGAAAATTAACAAGGAAACACAAACTTTAAATGATACAATACACCAGTTAGACCTAATTGATATCTATAGGACATTTCATCCCAAAACAACAAATTTCACCTTTTTCTCAAGTGCACACGGAACCTTCTCCAGGATAGATCACACCCTGGGCCATAAATCTAGCCTTGGTAAATTAAAAAAATTTGAAATCATTCCAAGCATCTTTTCTGACCACAATGCAGTAAGATTAGATCTCAATTACAGGAGAAAAACTATTAAAAACTCCAACATATGGAGGCTGAACAACACGCTGCTGAATAACCAACAAATCACAGAAGAAATCAAAAAAGAAATCAAAATTTGCATAGAAATGAATGAAAATGAAAACACAACAACCAAAAACCTGTGGGACACAGTAAAAGCAGTCCTAAGGGGAAAGTTCATAGCAATACAGGCACACCTCAAGAAACAAGAAAAAAGTCAAATAAATGAATGAAAATGAAAACACAACTAAAAACCTGTGGGACACTGTAAAAGCAGTCCTAAGGGGAAAGTTCATAGCAATACAGGCATACCTCAAGAAACAAGAAAAAAGTCAAATAAATAACCTAACTCTACACCTAAAGCAACTAGAAAAGGAAGAAACGAAGAACCCCAGGGTTAGTAGAAGGAAAGAATTCTTAAAAATTAGGGCAGAAATAAATGCAAAAGAAACAAAAGAGACCGTAGCAAAAATCAACAAAGCCAAAAGCTGGTTCTTTGAAAGGATAAATAAAATTGACAAACCATTAGCCAGACTCATCAAGAAACAGGGAGAAAAATCAAATCAATAAAATTAGAAATGAAAAAAGAGAGATCACAACAGAAAACACAGAAATACAAAGGCTCATAAGAGACTACTATCAGCAATTATATGCCAGTAAAATGGACAACGTGGAAGAAATGGACAAATTCTTAGAAAAGTACAACTTTCCAAAACTGGACCAGGAAGAAATAGAAAATCTTAACAGGCCCATCACAAGCACAGAAGTTGAAGCTGTAATCAAAAATCTTCCAGCAAACAAAAGCCCAGGTCCAGACAGCTTCACAGCTGAATTCTACCAAAAATTTAGAGAAGAGCTAACACCTATCCTGCTCAAACTCTTCCAGAAAATTGCAGAGGAAGGTAAACTTCCAAACTCATTCTATGAGGCCACCATCACCCTAATACCAAAACCTGACAAAGATGCCACAAAAAAAGAAAACTACAGGCCAATATCACTGATGAACATAGATGCAAAAATCCTTAACAAAATTCTGGCAATCAGAATCCAACAACACATC
>NW_011494839.1:1034136-1035081 GCF_000754665.1 Bison bison bison | reverse complement strand
TTGTATGGAAATACAAAAAACCTCGAATAGCCAAAGCAATCTTGAGAAAGAAGAATGGAACTGGAGGAATCAACCTGCCTGACTTCGGGTTCTACTACAAAGCCACAGTTATCAAGACAGTATGGTACTGGCACAAAGACAGAAATATAGATCAATGGAACAAAATTGAAAGCCCAGAGATAAATCCACATACCTATGGACACCTTATCTTTGACAAAGGAGGCAAGAATATACAATGGATTAAAGACAATCTCTTTAACAAGTGGTGCTGGGAAAACTGGTCCACCACTTGTGAAAGAATGAAACTAGAACACTTTCTAACACCATATACAAAAATAAACTCAAAATGGATTAAAGATCTAAACGTAAGACCAGAAACTATAAAACTCCTAGAGGAGAACATAGGCAAAACACTCTCCGACATACATCACAGCAGGATCCTCTATGACCCACCTTCCAGAATATTGGAAATAAAAGCAAAAATAAACAAATGGGGTCTAATTAAACTTAAAAGCTTCTGCACAACAAAGGAAATTAAAAGCAAGGTGAAAAGATAGCCTTCAGAATGGGAGAAAATAATAGCAAATGAAGCAACTGACAAACAACTAATCTCAAAAATATACAAGCAACTCCTACAGCTCAATTCCAGAAAAATAAATGACCCAATCAAAAAATGGGCCAAAGAACTAAATGGACATTTCTCCAAAGAAGACATACAGATGGCTAACAAACGCATGTAAAGATGCTCAACATCACTCATTATCAGAGAAATGCAAATCAAAACCACTATGAGGTACCATTTCACACCAGTCAGAATGGCTGTGATCCAAAAGTCTACAAGCAATAAATGCTGGAGAGGGTGTGGAGACAAGGGAACCCTCTTACACTGTTGGTGGGAATGCAAACTAGTACAGCCACTATGGACAACAGTGTGGAGATTCCTTA
>NW_011494839.1:1033272-1034036 GCF_000754665.1 Bison bison bison | reverse complement strand
CACGCTGTATATTTCACAGTAAGCCTTTAGGATAAGACATGCGCAGTCCCACACGGTTCACACGCAGCCCCGGTCCTCCTCACCGAAGGCAAACAAAGCATGCTAACCCAGAGGGGGAGAAACGCACACGGCGTTCCCCCTTTAGGTTTCTCCCTTCAGAAAAACACCCATAATTTTGCAGTTGGCTACGTTTATTTGGCTTATTTTGAGTTGACTCATTTCCATTGCTCAGATTTGAAAATCTTTCTAATAACCACGCTGTAGGCTAACAAACACTCAAGAGAAAATAAAAAGTCACACCCGATTCTTAATCACTGGTGAATTTCCACCCACTGCTCCTGCATACACTCCTCAAGGGGATGCTTTAGTTTTCAGGCCACAGTTCATTCGGTACAGCATCCCCGCGGCAGAGCATACCCCAAGGCAGATACCGTACACACTGGCCACAGTGATTCTAAAGACAGAATCCCAATCAACACTGGTCCACGGCTCAGGTTGGCACATCATAAAGAGTATGAGAAGCTAGACGTGTGCCCAGCACATTCTCTCCAGAGAGCCTGGGACTGCATGGACATTTAAGATTAGGTGGCCAGGAAAGCATACAGATTCACACAGAGACCACAGACCAGAACAAGAAATTAACCCAAAGAAAACAATCCAAAAGGAAGCAAAAACGCTCTCAGCAGAAACTGATTAAGCTACATGAACATAATAAGCAAGGACTGAACAAAAGCGCAGTGTGCAGCTGAGAGAAAGGAAATATG
>NW_011494839.1:1026402-1033172 GCF_000754665.1 Bison bison bison | reverse complement strand
TGGTGCACTGGGACGACCCAGAGGGATGGTATGGGGAGGGAGGAGGAAGGAGGGTTCAGGATGGGAACACATGTATACCTGTGGTGGATTCATTTTGATATATGGCAAAACCATTACAATATTGTAAAGTTAAAAAATAAAATAATTAAAAAAAAAAAGATGAAATAGAGGTCCACTGGCAGGGCAACAGCAAAGAGCAACTATTTCCTCAAAGGTTCAATTCTAGCTGTGTCACTTGGGTGCTGGCTCTCCACATGGTTCTCTGACTTTAGCTTACATCACCTCCTTACAGCCCAGATTGCTAGGCCACCACCCCTTGCCCCAGAGTTCCTCACAGTGGTGGTGTTGGGGGGATGCACATTACATTTCTGTCAAGTTCCCAGATGATGCTGATGCTGCTCGTCCAAGAACCATGGTCCCTGCTCAGGGACCAGTCAAACAGCCTCCCACTCCACTTTGCTTTCTCCCATGGGCAATGTCTGCCCTCAGATACTAACGTGATTCCTGGTCTCATTCTTTTCATGATGCTCTCTATCCCTTCTCTATGCTTCATCTATCTTTAAAACCCTTATCAGAACTTAACACTATGGTTTATGACTTTCCTGTCATCTCATGAGGATGTAAAGTATTGGCCACCTGATGTGAAGAGCTAACTCATTGGAAAGGACCCTGATGCAGGCAAAGATTGACGGCAGGAGAAGAGGGTGGCAGAGGATGACATGGTTAGATAGCATCACTGACTCAGTAGATATGAATTTGAGCAAACTTCCGGAGATAGTGGAGGACAGAGGAGCCTGGCATGCTATGGTCTATGAGGTCACAAAGAGTTGGACATGACTTAGCAAGTGAAAAACAACAACATGAAGATATAAACTCCACGAGAGACTATTTCATTCACTTGTGTCTCAGGCAGTGCTGTATTCTGAGCACCTAAACTCCTGTATTCCTAGTACTTCAGATAGTTTTGGCACACAGTAGCACTCAGTAAATAGCGCTGACTGAATGAATGAGACATTGTCTAGACGAGAGCCAGATAGAGGACCTTGTGTAGATTGAGGTAGAAACAATGGAAGCAAAGATGACTCAAGATAGAAGCCACATTGCCCTGATCTTGAAGGGAAAAAATATATTTCTTTGCTCTTGTAAGTAAAAGGCTTGGGTTTTGGAGTGGGAAGAAGAGAGGTTAGGTAGACTGGGGACTTGAGGTAATTGGAGAGTTTTAGGGTAGCTGTTGTGGAGTGTGAACCACCTCAGCAAACTAGGCTCCTAGGGAAAAAGAGAAAGAAGAAATCCTCATTTGAGACAGAGGAAACAAGGCAGGCTACATTTCTCTCTGGAATACTGATGTGGTTTTCCTATCAGATATCATATTAAGATTCTTCCCTACCTGCCATCTGCAGTCTATTCCCTGTTACACCTACACAGAAACTTAAACACTAAGGGAGAACTGGTCTCCCCCACATGTGTCCTCCTTCTAGGTCCCGTAAGTCAATGGCTTATTTTTTTTTTTGTTCTGGCAGCAAATTTATAACTACTCCAAATACTGTGCTACACAGGCTTGTCTCAAATATCTCAAACCTTCCATATGCTTAGTTAGTTTGATGCCAAATATATTGCTAACACATAATCGTACACACATTACATATGTTCTGTGGAAACATGATTGACAGACTCTAAATAGGACCCCAACCATCTCATGACAAGCTTTGTAACCTCGTTACATTCACAAAAATCACCAAAAGGAACTTAGTAGAAACTTAGGTGATTCCATGTCTGATAAGAACTGGACCATCTAAAAGGTAGATGGGGAAGTGCAAGTATGGTAAATGAGGTCCCAAATGCAATGGCTACAGAGTCTGTAAGTGCAAAAATAGACCAGAATTCTCACCTGAGGATAAGACGTGTGATCTTATGAAAGTTTCATCTGTCAGTGGTTAGTAATCTAAGGCTGAAATGCTATCCAAATAAATGATATGTGTGTTTTAAAAAATTAAAAAACAGGTCACGAAAGAGCAGGAAGAGGGTGGGTTGACCTAATATACTTGAATTTTCATTTGTTTTTTTCCAGTTTAGATTGTTGGATTAAAACATAAGTCCTCAAGATGCAGGGGCTACTGCTATCTCCTTTGATAATTCCTAACCTTACTTGGTTACACATTCCTAACACTGGGAAAGATTGAGGGAAGGAAGAGAAGGAGGCAGCAAGGGATGAGATGGTTGGATGGCATCAATTGACTCAATGGACATGAGTTTGAGCAAACTCAGAGAGACAGTGAAGGCAGAGAAAACGTGCAACCTACTGCAGTCCACGGGGTCACAGAGAATCGGACACGACTGAGTGACTGAACTATAACAATAGCAATCTTACTTGGGGATAAGGAATGATAAGTTATCATCCATCAGTACTCTTGGTTCTTGATCAGTAAATGTTGTGAAATGGGGGAGGATGGAAAGTCTGGAAAGATGGAAGAGGAGACAATTCCTCCTGTTCTCAGGTAACTGACAGGGGGAGGTAGAGAGAGGCTCGTTTATTTGATTAAAGTGAAGTCACTCAGTCGTGTCTGACTCTTTGCGACCCCATGGACTGTAGCCACCAGGCTCCTCTGTCCATAGAATTTTTCAGGCAAGAGTACTGGAGTGGGTTGCCATTCCCTTCTCCAGGGGATCTTCCTGACCCAGGGATCAAACCTGGGTCTCTTGCATTGCGGGCAGATGCCTTACCATCTGAGCCACCATGGAAGCCCCATATTTATTTGATTAAGAAGATCCATTTTCAGGGGTATTTTAATGCCTCAGGAAGATAGAAGGTAATGGAAAGGTAATCAATTTTGTAATAGGATACATCTACACAAGAGCCTTTCTAACTAATATTAAACATAATCATTTATCTAATAAATATAGTGCTTTATAATAGATTTTGATTTATAAAGCACTTTATCATTTTGTTCGATGCTAGAGAAATACATATTAGTGACAGCCTTTACTTTATCCTCTCTTCCATTGCTAAATCATTTCTGCTCTCTTTCATTTTGAGCTCCAGAAGTTGCTCTCACACAAATGTCCAGAGTTAAACACATATTCTTTCTGCTTTCAATTCCAGCTTGGTTCCTCACTAACTTAGAGGTTATCGATTCCTGGGTCTGAAGGAAGGGACAAAGGAAGAAAGGAAATTATCCTCCTGGAGGGCAGGATGACCTGGCCCTTAGAGGAGAGGCTGTCTTGAAGGAGCCTTATATAACCATGGAGGCTGGCAGCTACTGTCAGAACTGTGGCAATAAAAGCAGAAAGGAGGGATGGGGAAGATAGACCCCCATCTTTCTCTCCTTTCCCCAGTTCACTCGCTGGGAAAGGGAGCTGGACACAGAAGCAGAAGCCCATCTTGCAGGTACAGAGAAAAGAAAAGTGGAGGATGGATGGGGAGATTTCTGACACTAACCTTCCTGACTTGCTTTACAGCTTCCTAATAGCTTGTTTAAAGATGTATCCTCACCCTTTCATGAAACTGTGATAGACTGAATGAGGAGGGTCCACAATGGCAAGATCTAGATAACATGAGGAAACCTAGGATGATCCTCAAGAAAATGATGGAGCTGGATCATGGTTCCTTTACAAACATCTCTACCAGAGCTGGACTCTTAGTAATGCCTGGTGGTCCTTCTTAGGGTTCAACTCATCTCTCCGAGGAACACTTTAAATCTAAATCTCTCTCTCTTTTAAATTGGAGGATAACTGCTTTACAATATTATGTTGGTTTCTGCCATACATCATGAGTCAGCCAGAGGTATACATATGTCCCCTCCCTCCTGAAGCCCTCTCCCATCTCCTTCCCCATCTTACCCCTCTAGGTCGTCACAGAGCATGGTGTTGAGCTAGCTCCCTGTGTCACACAGCAAATTCCCACTGTGGAGAAAAGGGAGCCCTCATGCACTGTTGGTGGGAATGTAAATTGATACAGCCACTATGGAGAACAGTATGAAGACTCCTTAAAATCTAGGAACAGAACTACCATATGCCCCAACAATCCCACTACTGGGCATATACCCTGAGAAAACCATAAGTGAGAGAGACGCATGTACCCCAGTGTTCGTTGCAACACTTTTTACAGCAGCTAGGACATAAAAGCAGTCTAGACGTAAATCATCTCTCCTTTTATCAGGTTTTCTGTCTATGGTATCTTCTAGGACTACGACCTCTCCACCTACTTTAAAGAGAAAGGAGAGACCTGCTATAGCATTGTGTCTTCAGAGACTCAACTCCATCCTTCCCCCCTCCCTCTTCTTTATCTGTAGTCTTGTTTTCTCTTTTCATTCCTACCACCTGGTATAAAATATGGCCATTTATTTCCTAAGAAGTAAAAGCAAAATAATTAAAACTCTTCAACTCTAGTCATTGACCTCTCTTTCCACCCCTATCATGGATAAGTTTCTTGAAACTATGGTCTACACTCACTGTTAACTTGCTCACATCCCATTCATTCCCCAACCTACTGTGCTCTGGTTTTCACTCATTTTTCCACCAAAATCATTTGATGACAAATATGATTTCCTTAATAGACAAACCAATGGATACTATTCTGCAGTACTTGATGTGACTGACCTCTTCCTTCTTGAATCTCTTATTTTCCTTTAACTAACATTTCTTGGGTTTCTTATTCACTCTGTAGGCCTTTCTACGTGTTTCTTCTCTGGTTTTCCCCCACTGTTCTTTTCACATAATGAATACTTCCTGGGTGTTTCATGGTACATTCAAAGTTTAAAAATTCCTTACACATGAGTTACTGGAATCTATGTCAGTTTAGATTCGACCCATCTATCAAATTGGGACTTCCCTGGTGGCCCTCACAGTTAAGAATCTGCCTGTAATGCAGGAGACCCGGGTTCCTTACTTGGGTTGGGAAGATCCCTGGGTAGGGAACGGCTACCCACTCCAGTGTTTTTGCCTGGGGAATTTCATGGACAGAGGAGCCTGGTGAGCTACAGTCCATGGGGTCTGACAGAGTTGGATACACTGAGGGATTAACACTTTCACTACTTTCTCATTTATCCAACTGGGCACTTTATTGGAACCTCAAACCATACATATCTGAGAAAGTACTAACCTTCTCTGCTAAGTGCTCAGTCCTGCTAACCAATCCTGAGAATCACTTTATAACTACTTCCTCTTGCGTCTCCCCTTTGGCTTACCCAATTGTGAAAATCCTACCTTCTAAATACTTTTTAAATTGGTTTCCCTCTTTTTCCTTCAATTGTCACTACCAGAAGCCAGGCTCTTCTGGGTATTACCATGGTCACCATAGCATCCCAGTCTTCTTGCCCCCAAATCTTCAGCCCTTAAGCCTCCCCTTCTCAATGATGGCAGAGGGAACTTTCTTCAAGAAAATCTATGTAAATTCCCTGCTGAAAAGTCTTCATCAGCCCAATCACCTTCAGGAGAAAACAGCTTCATATTATGGGGCATAAAGTGATTCATAACTTTGAAGCCTTTCATTTTAGCTATGCTTAATTTTTTAGACTTGACAAGTTCTCTTACCTGTAGTTCTCTGCGCATTCAATATATTTCCTGTATCTGGAAAACCTTAGCCTGATTTCTACCTCTTCTTTATGACCAAGGTCGGGGTCATGTCCTCTGAGTACCAACCATTTGAAAGAAAACTACCTTGCATATTTAATAATCCACTCAAATTTCTGTTTGTTTTTTGAGACCCATCTTGCAATCAAGAAGCTTCTTTGACCTCTCTCCACCCTTCAGTCTGGATTAAGTGACCCTCTCTCGCACTTACCCAACTCCGAGTTCTCTCTGAGGGCACCATGATTGCGGAGTTGGAATTGCTTGTTTTCTTGCCTGAATACTCATTATGCTGTGCACATGTACCGTTCTTTTATCTCTGTCATCCCAGACTAGCAGAGGGCCAGATTCCCAACAAATATTTATAGAAATGAAATGAAAATCCTCCCTCATTAAACATATCTCAGCCTTGCCAACTCACTTTACTTCATTCCCAGCTACTCTAGGGAATAGAAAAGAGAGAGAAGTTTTCTGGATTCAAAGTGTTGTCAACTGTACAAAAAAAAAAAAAGCTGTGAACTTGGCTGACCTGGATTTTAGCTCCAACTCCACCACCAGCCCTGAAAACCCCTTTACCTTTCTGGAGTTCTGCTTCCTTATATATATTAAATGAAAGGATTGGGCTATGCTTTTTTTGTTTGTTTGTTTGGTCTCCTTCAGCTTTGACACTCTGACTTTAAAAAGATCATATACAGAATAAAAATGCACACTTTCAAATTACCTTGAAGTGCAAAATCCTGAATGCTTATTTGGATGGATTATTTCTTCAGAAGAACCAAGTGGGAGGGAGAATGGCGGGGTCACGTGGGCATTTATTAAGTAACAGAGTGACCATTGAGGCCGATTGCTATTTATATCACATATCTGGCCATTATTTCATAGCCTCCCTTGCAGCTAAAGGGACTTACCTGATGGCTCAGTTGATAAAGGACCTGCCTGCAATCCCAGAGACCCACTGCAATACAGGAGACCCGGGTTCAACCCCTGGGTCAGGAAGATCCCCTGGAGAAGGAAATGACAAACCACTCTGGGAAATGGCAACCCAATCCAGTATTCTTGCCTAGGGAATTGCATGGACAGAGGAGCCTCTTGGGCTATATAGTCCATGGGGTCACAAAGCATCAGACGTGACTGAACGACTAACACACACACAGCTTGTGAGCACCATTCTCTCACATAGAGAGCCAGCTCAGCCATAAGACAGA
>NW_011494839.1:1015312-1026302 GCF_000754665.1 Bison bison bison | reverse complement strand
ATAAGACAGACTGCTGTGACATTCTAAGGTTCTTGCAGCTAAGGGCATATAATTGATTCTAGCCAGTAGTGAGTGATATTTGAACTTCTGGGCTGTGATTTTAAAAGGAAAGAGGAGAGACCATCCCTTTCTACTTCCCTGCAGGCTGGACCCAAAGGCTGGAAGACTCCTTCCTGACACATCTGGGAGTTGAGCGTTGAGCACAGCAGAGGCATAGCCCAGACAGACCCCTGAGTCTCTGTCACCATCAACCATACTAGTTTTGGATTTTTCACATGAGAGAGAAATAAGTTTCTTGTTTAAGCCACTGAATTTTTGGTTCTTTATTCTAACAAAAAAGAGAAAGAAAAACAAGACAACCTAACAATATTCTTAAGAACACATATTAAGAAATTATTTTACTATTTTCAAAGTATACTGAGAAAAAAGAACAAAGATGGTAATTTTGTTGAAGAAAACCAGAAAAAAGTTTGCTTCAACCTGTAATAAGAAAACTAATTCTTAAGGAAATTTACTATACTACCCAGAAAAAGATCCTAAAGCTTCACATGCTGCTTTATTATAAAGAAGTTAATACCCAGAAGGCAGACTGGAAAGGCATTTATTTGGCAAAGCAAATGCTAATCCTATATACCAGTTATCTACCGATTGATCATAATGAAGACTGTAAAACAAGTCATCAAAAGAGTTTTTATTTTCCATTCAGTAATTCCATTTATAAAGACAGAAAACACAATGCTTTTGTAGCCTGCACAATCTAAGCCGTAAAGTTATGAAACATTAACATCCTTCACTGCTTTTCACGGGGTGGAAGTGATTAGGCTTAATGGCATTACCCAGAAGGTATCCTGGCGCCATAAAATAAAAGCTCTGTCATCAGATTGGGCTCCACTGGAAAAGCAGTCCAGAAGCACAGGAAATGCTCCTCCTCCCACTAGCTCACTGGCAGGAGGAATGCTGATCCCTATGGAGTACCATCGACCTGCCAGTTCAGGTCAGGAGTAGGGGCTGCAGCATCGATGTCCTTCAGAACCAAAGCTGGCAGCCCCAGTACACAACACTGGGCAGGGAAGAAAGCTTTTGATGTAATGAGCTGATAAACAATCCACAAGGGGGTGCTGTACTCTGTGCTAGTGCCTAAGGAAACCAAAAATAGGCTCCCACTAACCAGGGTCATGGCAACCCACTCCACTGTTCTTGCCTTGAGAATCCCAGGGACGGGGGAGCCTGGTGGGCTGCTGTCTATGGGGTCACACAGAGTCAGACACGACTGAAGCAACTTAGCAGCAGCAGCAGCAACCAGGGTCAAGTGCTAAAAGAACTTCCAGAAGACATCAAAGAACCATTCCATTAATCACATGCCAACCTGTGGGGACAAAGTTTCAAAGCAACCTCAGAGCCTACCATACACCCTTCCTAACACCTGATGCCCCAAATCTATGTCTTTCACACACATTTAAAAATAAATTTTTATGTGGACCATTTTTAAACTATTGAATTTGTTACAATATTGCTTCTGTTTTGTGGCTTGGTTTTTTGACTGTGAGGCATGTGGGAGCATAGTTCCCCCACCAGGGATTGAGCCTGCACCTCCTACATTGGAAGGCAAAGTCTTAACTACTGGACAGCAAGGGAAGTCTATCACACACATTTTAATCCATTATTCACGATCTGAGATGGCTCCTTCTTGCTTTTGGCTCTTATTATGAGCGGGGCTTGCCTGCCTTGCTTGTTCAGGATGAGCAAGGCTGAAGCTCTCTATTCTCATTACAGAGGAGTTTTAGGACTGAGCAGAGTGAAATAGAGGCAGAGGAACCAGAGAGTCTGATGATAGAGGCCTTGAGAGCCTGGCAGAGAACGGATTTGATGTATTTGGCAATAGGTGGCCAAAGTAGATCTTTGAGCAAGACAGTAACACAACAGAAGTCTTATTTAGTGAGGTCATCAGTACGGGAAGGACTATAGGCAGGGAGATCAGTTAGCAGGAAGTTACCTTTATCCAGGCTGAGATAAAGACATCATAAACATGGCTGGTAGCTATTATAAGAGAGAGGACAAGGAGGATATTTTTTATAGGTATGGAAGGAACTATAGAGATAGACTTGCTCTTCAGCAATGAAATAAGGTAGTTGAAGATCTAGAGTAAAGCTCATCAAGGAAACAGACACAGTGAAGAATAAAAGGCAGAACCCACAATTTTCCACCCAAATCAGGATCCTTCTGAGACTGAAAGAGGAGCACTGGCAGTTACTACCCCAGAACAGTACTTACAGACAGGGCCAGTCCATGGCAAGCAAGGATTCATGGTCAACCCATCTGAAAAGAACTTTAACCACCAACATAGAAGATAACTCTTAAGATTCGTGAGCAACTGGATTGCTTGAATTCTAGCCCTAGGTTTCCAAAAGTTCAGAACATTACTAGGAAGCCACCAGTGAAACTGAAGCTGCAATTTTTTGGCCACCTGATGTGAAAAGCCGACTCATTGGAAAAGACCCTGATGCTGGAAAAGATTGAAGGCAGAAGAAGAGTGTGGCAGAGGATGAGATGGTTAGATAGCATCACCGACTCAATGGACATGAATTTGAGCAAACTCTGGGAGATGGCGAAGGACAGGGGAGCCTGGTATGCTGCAGTCCATGGGGTCGCAAAGAGTCGGACGTGACTTAATAACTGAACACCACCCCCACCCCCACCATCAGAAAGGTAAAAGACTTAAAAGCTGCTTTGAGCAATGGAGGGGACTACCTAGAGAGCTAAGATGGAGAACAAGAATGACATCCCTGAAGTCAAATCTATTCCCCCAAACCTCTACTTCTCTGCAATATGTGCTGTGCTAAGTCACTTCAGTCGTGTTCGACTCTTTGCGACCCCATGGACTGCAGAGTGCCAGGCTCCTCTGTCCATGGGATTCTCCAGGCAAGAATACTGGAGTGGGTTGCCATGTCACATCCCAATTTGGGGCCTCTCTGCTCACAGGATTTTAAGGACCAAATGCCTTTAAAAATCTCATTTTCTTCAAGTCTAATTCCTGGATCTCGATATTCCATTCCAATGGATGATTGGTGAACTTGGCCAATAACTGGGTGTCTGAGTAGGTGGGGGATGGAAGGGGAGGGGCAGGGATGGGAGGACGAGTGCAGCACGGATGCTGGCTCATCAGAACACACCAGCTGGCTAGTGGGCTGGGACCAGCCTGCACATAGCCATGTGGACCCTGCACAGCGTTCAGTCCCACGTCGTGGCTCTGGTGGTGGGAGTCGTGCTCTCTCTACCCTAGCCCAGGTACCCAAGGCTGCGTGACCAGAAGAGGGGAGGGATTTCTCCCTCCTTCTTGGTGCATTGAGCTCTCTCTTCAATCCCACAGTAGGCTGCTATCCCACAACACACTCAAACACTGTGTACCTCCTCATGTTACATGTGGGGCTACTGTCTTTACTAAACTGCAAGCTATCAGAGGGCCCTGGCTCTTGTACTCTTGGCACAAGTAGGTGTTGGAATAATACTGAAGGCATGAAGTGCACACCCATGGCCGCTTTCTGTGCTACTTATTTTGGTGACAATCTAAAGTTCCTTATCTCATATGGTCTCTGCCTGCTTTTCTATTAACAATTTGCCACCTTAGAGAAGACCACCAAGGGTCAGCTCACAATTTTGCCCACATAGTCTACTCTTTTCTTTCATCATCCTATTATCAGTTCCCTTAACAAGGTGAAGTCTTCTGTTTTTCTGAAAAAGTCATTCTTTTCTATACCTGAATGGGGGCACAGTGAGAAGTACAGTTTGTTGAGTTAGGCAGAGCTGGGTTAGAATCCCCGCTGTGGGATAGTTAGCTGTGAACTTGGATTGCCCTTTTGTCCCTCAATGAACCTCTCTGTGAAATGAGGATACCAAAACTCTCATTACGCTAATTGAGAAAGTAATTTTTTTTATCAGTGTTTTATATTAAGTACTGGTAAGTATTTTTAGTAAGTAGTTGACATGGTGTTAAAAAAGCTAAGTGCCAAAAACCATGCAATACTCAGGCTGTTGCATTTAATTCCCATGACAACTTGGCAGGGAATATTGTCTCAGTGTCTCAGATGAAGAAACTGAGGCTTGGAGAGGTTAAGGAATTTACCTTAAGGTAACAGAGCTACTAAGAGTGGGAAAGCAGAAACTGAAAGGCAGGCAGTTGAACTTCAGGACTTATAAACATTATACATGAAGGCAGAACTGAATAGGCAGTTCAGCAAAATATCATAGCCACTTTGCTTCTACAGTATCACCAGAATTTATTGTGTCACTGGCTTAGATCTCTCTTTTACCATCACTAAAAAAAACTACCCTAATTTCATGTCATGCAGAAGATTCTTATTTTTTGCCCTCAATATCACAGTCTAATAAATAACCAAGTCTGCTTCCAGGAATATGAGGGGATAAGGGAAAAGGAGAGAACACTGATGTTAGCCCGAGTTGGAGTCTCATGCACAGACTGATATTTTTTTTAATCACCAAAATGTTTGCCCTGTATCATAGCTCTTAAAACCTGCTAACAGAGTACCAATAAATGTTATTTGATGTCAAGTTATTTTCCACACTTGGCTTCATCCCTTTTCTACATATTTTTAAATCTTCCTTGTAAGTAATTTGATAGTTACCTGAAAAGGTATTCATTTATGTCAGATTTTCCTTATAGTCTCCCTACACTTTTTTTCCATCATGCTTAAATTTGCCATTTTTCAAGCATCTTATTATACGACCGCACCACACGACTGTTACTAGTTTGTGTAGAAAGCCTAGGCTCATTAGCTGCTCCTAAGAAGCACACTGGTCTGCCCTGCATATTGTTTTTGTTCGTGCTCAGAGTCCTGCAAATGATGATCACTTATTATCAGATTCAACCAAGACTCACAAAAAAATTGTTTGTTTTTTAAGAAAACTTCAAGAAATAGTGCTACTTCATAATTACTACCAATAATACCTAAATAGATTACTTAAGGGACAAAACTGAGGTGGTTTAGAATAACTTCGGATAAGAAACAAAAATAACGTTCAATACCATTCTATCATGTGATTTTACCTAGTTCTAGCTAGACTTGCAGAAGGCATTTCCTGGGGAAGTAAAGCAACAGAATCCCAAACCTCCGCGGCACTTCTGTCTTTGGTGGTGAGAGAATGACATGCATCAAATGAAGGAAAAGCAAAAACCCCCATTTTCAATGGTGAGTGTGCTCAAAGACATCTCTGGATAAAGGAGAAGCTCTCCTGTGATGGACAGGGAAGGCTCCCTTCCGTGTCTCATTGTTTCATCTTTTCCTTCCGACTTCCAGACACCTCTAATTTATACATTTGGGACTAACTTCTTATGGAGCAGCCAGAGAGAAAATGGCAATTACTTTCTTTGCAGAACAACAGAAAAGATAGTGCAACTTCGTCCTAAAAGATTCCAAGTTCTCTAGGAAAGGCCACCACCTTTGGCTTCCTTTCCTCTGCTAAGTGGTGCTTAGGGAAGTGGGCACACCTGCTCTGCTAAGCTGACCTGCTCACTTATCTTTGACGAGGGTCACACACCGAAGTCATTATGGACTGAGCCACAGCTGAGTGGAGAAGCGAGGTCCTATGTGACATGAGCACATCTAAATCTGATATATGTTTATCATGTAACTAACATCCATTAAAGAGTCAGAGCAAACTCCTCCACATCTTAGCTGGCATCATCAGTCACTAAACACAGCTTCCATACCCAGGTCTCCAAGGGCGGTGACTACCAGGGACAAGATGTAAAGCCTGGATGATGTATGTTCAGGAGACAGAAAAGCAGCTGTCAGATGTAAACTCTGAATACTCCCAGGAACACCAGGGTGGAAATTTGGGGGATGTTACTATCTATAGTCCTCATCTCCACCAACACCCCCTCTTCATCATCCTGCATCTCCTTAAACTGAGAGCACATTTTACAAAATTTCCTCTGTAAGCACTGTATTCAGAGGGAACTCTATAGCTGTGCCCAGATTCTTCAGGAGAAAAAGAGAAACAATTCTCTTTTCCAGGGTCACACTTACAAATTCTTCTCTACATGATTCCTAGAAAGAACAACTGCTTTAAGACCTGGCCTTCATCCAGATTGATATGAAAACTTTCCTCTACTGGTCCTCACAGAGCACTCGTAGACTATTTAGAAAGATTTAAGACTCTAGTTTTTCCTTCTCTGTAGAAAGGAACTGAATTAGAGGAGCTATTTAAGGTTCTCCCAACCCTAAAATGCAGGAATGCCAGCATTTCCAGATTCAGAGAACGACAGACCCCCTGCAAATTCAAGCAAAGCACACGCTGTATATTTCACAGTAAGCCTTTAGGATAAGACACGCGCAGTCCCACACGGTTCACACGCAGCCCCGCGCCTCCTCACCGAAGGCAAACAAAGCATGCTAACCCAGAGGGGGAGAAACGCACACGGCGTTCCCCCTTTAGGTTTCTCCCTTCAGAAAAACCCCCATAATTTTGCAGTTGGCTACGTTTATTTGGCTTATTTTGAGTTGACTCATTTCCATTGCTCAGATTTGAAAATCTTTCTAATAACCACGCTGTAGGCTAACAAACACTCAAGAGAAAATAAAAAGTCACACCCGATTCTTAATCACTGGTGAATTTCCACCCACTGCTCCTGCATACACTCCTCAAGGGGAAGCTTTAGTTTTCAGGCCACAGTTCATTTGGTACAGCATCCCCGCGGCCAAGCATACCCCAAGGCAGATACCGTACACACTGGCCACAGTGATTCTAAAGACAGAATCCCAATCAACACTGGTCCACGGCTCAGGTTGGCACATCATAAAGAGTATGAGAAGCTAGACGTGTGCCCAGCACATTCTCTCCAGAGAGCCTGGGACTGCATGGACATTTAAGATTAGGTGGCCAGGAAAGCATACAGATTCACACAGAGACCACAGACCAGAACAAGTGAGGCTCACTCAGGACCAAACCAGCGCCCTCCCCTGACCCTAGTCCAAGCCGTGCAGGGCATGAAAGTCGCTCCACTCACCCAGCATAGCGGTTGCTGTAAAGGTTACTGTGTCCTAGGCTCAGGCTCTTCAAAAAGAGCAGGCAGAGAGGCAGAAAAGCTGCTGTCTGGCTCCTGGGCTTCCCGAAGAACTTCATAGTGTGAGGATGAGAGGGCTGCAAAAGTTCCCTTGTAGTTAAGGCACCCCCTCCACACGGCACACGGTCCCTGGGAGAGGTGGAGGCGTGGGCTTGGGAGGGAGCAAAATGTGACACTTCTTTCCAGCCTCGGAGAACAAAAAAAAAGTTCAAGCAGCTGAGGGAGGGAGGTTGCTGCTCAGACTTGGTCCTGGGATGAGAAGCAGCAGCACACACAGCCCTGCCCTGAATTGAGCTGATCCTTAACCAGGCTCCCTCCAAGGGGCTGGGCCTCCCCAGGCTGACTCACCACGGCGGTTTGCTGGGTGCTGCTTCATTTGGGTAACTCTTTTTATTTTCTTGTTTGTGGAGGCTTTTTTTTTTTTTTTGCTTTCCAACTATAGGATGCTAACTTTTTACGACAACCTTCCTCCTACCCTAGAGCTTCCCCGATGACTCAGCAGGTAAAGAATCCACCTGCAATGCAGGAGACACAGGAGGTGCAAGTTCAATCCCTGGATTGGGAACATCCCCTGGAGGGAGAAATGGCAACCCACTCCAGTATTCTAGCCTGGAAAATCCCATGGACAGAGGAGCCTGGTGGGCTAGAGTCCAAAGGGTGGCAAAGAGTCGGACATGACTAAGCACAAGCATGAGTGTGAACTGCAAAAGACTTGTTTGAGGATGAGCTAAAACACACAGGTGTAGAGCATTGCAGGCTTTGTGTTTTGCTCTACCAAGGCAAATTTCTCCTTGGAGTCCACCTCCTGAAATGCACAATGAATTCAGTCTGGATGAACTGGGGACCTCAGGTGTGGCCGGCCAGCCCAGGTCCCCACTCCTACCTGACCCAAGTCAGGGCAGCCACTTCCCTGTGCTTCAGGGAGCCCCATGCTGATTTCACATGTCATCGGCAGCACCCAGGCCTGAGGCCAGTGCAAAGGTTCTCCTGGGGAACTAGACGACTCTGGGTACTGAGGCACATTCCCCACACATTTGGAATCACTTAGGGAGCCAGGCTATTTAAATCAATTCCCGGGGGTGGGATTAGTTGTTGAAAAAGCCCCTCAGGTGAGTTGGAGTTCAGCCCCCTTGCTGGTCTAGAGCAGGCTTCTCAAATTTGGGTGTGCACACACATCACCTGGGAATCTTGTTAGAACACGGCTTCTGAGGCAGCAGGCTGGGGTTGGGGCCTGAGATTCTGCATTTCTAACAAGATTACAACTGATGCTTGTACTGCTGGTCCTTCAGTCACACTTCGAGGAACAAGGCTTTACTTTACAATGAGTTCTGCTTTGGCTTCTCTCTAAAAGCTAGGGGGTGGAGGAAACCTTGAAGGAAGCCAGTTCCTTCTTGGTTTTCCCAGGTTGGTGATGAAGAAGGCTGGTTTTGCATTTACTTGCTTCTACCCCTGGGGTTCCCAGGTGGTGCTAGTGGTAAAGAACCCACCTGCCAATGCAGAAGATATAAGAAACTTGGGTTCAATCACTGGATCAGAAAGATCCCCTGGAGAAGGAAATGGCAACCCACTCGGGTATTCTTGCCTGGAGAATCCCATGAACAGAAGAGCCTGCTGGGCTACAATTCAGACGGTCTCAAAGAGTTGAGCATGACTGAAGTGACTTAGCACAGCAGCACACTTCTACCCTCATACACCAGAAAACCCATCTTGGGGGAGGATGTGCTTTGCTTTAGTAAATAAGAACATGGCTATCTAGGGTGTCTCCTGCTGTCACCCACGACCAGTTGCCGTCAAGAGCTCCTGCACCTTCTAACATGACAGCCAGAACCCCTGGTAGAAAAGAAATGACCAACTCTTCCTCCTGGGGACTTTAACCAAACACATAGGCATTTGGAGCATAACAGCTAAAAAAATGATTTTCGTCTAAGATGATTTTCTAAAGTTTCCTCCAACTTCTTTGTTGCTTTACTCTCGCTAAGTCATGTCTGACTCTTTTGCAACCCGCCAGGCTCCTCTATCCAGGGGCTTCCCCTGTAAGAACACTGGAGTGGGTTGCCATTTCCCCCTCCAGAGGAATCTTCATGACCCAGGGATCAAGCCCACAGCTCCTATGTCAGCAGGTGGCCCACTGAGCCACCTGAGAAGCCCCTTTCTCCAACTACCCCAGGATTACTTTGGTTAATCTCTTCTCCATGTCCCCCTTCCTAACACCCACTATGTCTGCTACTGTAGGGCACAGCACGTCGATTTTAAGTGTTGGTCTGCTTTTCTCAAAAGTCTGTCTTCTCCCTGAATGCAGAGCTGTGTCCCTCTGTCTTTGTATGACTGCCTCTTCTCTCCTTGAGAGAACAACGTTCACCGAAGGAATGATCAACAGTGTTTGTGGAGTGAGTGCTAAGCTGAGAAGGGATTCATTCAACAGACATTTACTCTGTGGCCTCTCTATCCAGATAGAGGAAAGCCCACTGGAGCAGCTGAGACTTGCATGGGTGCCTTTGAGAAGTGGCCGTACCCAGCCTCCTGGATTTGTTCCTGCTGGTTTATGTTGATTTCTTCTGTCTTGACTTCCTGGCCTGGTGCTTTGGTCTTTATGAACTGGCAAGGCTGCTCTGCAAGCAAGGCTCACAGTGATATTTCCTGGGGCCTTTTCGACAAGGCCACAAAAGCCTATACAACTGCCAGTGAGCTGTTGAAATAAGAGGTTACTGGGTAAATAAAACACTTCATCTCTTTGCATTTCGTTATGTCAGAACAATGTATAAATCTGTCATATTATATCACAACATTAAACTAGGAATGTTCAGTCTCTAACTGGGGATTAAGCTCATCCTCAAATCATCCTGAAGGGCTAGACCCAGAGAGCCTGCTTAGCAAATGCTCTCCAGACCCTGAGACCAAGGTAATCATTTCCTGGGCCATCAGAAATGCAAAACACCCTGGAGACATTCTATAACCTTCCTAAAAATTTAAGATCAAAGAAAGGTTCCCAAACAATAGAAGCCCTTCCTAACAATCTTCCCCTGCTTTTCTAAAGACCAGGTTATCTGATCAGACTTCCCTTAGAGTAGATAAGCGCCCATAAAATGAGGGATAAATAGAGTCCATTTAGCAAGTGGGAGGAGAAGAAGATGGTTTTATAGATGGATTCAAAGATAAAAGTCCCCCTTTTAAGGCACTGAGGGAGTGAATTATTAAACCAGTTAGAGATTTGGAGATGGACAGAAGGGAAATTCTGATTATTGGCTATGCCTTTGTCATATTTTAGTGGAAGGGTGAGTTTTATTAAAAGAAATATTATCCTGCAGAGAGAAAAAAAAGAGGAAACTACAGTAGGGAAAGGAAGACATCTTCCTTGACGTGGGTTCATTCTGGTGGATGATTAGATAAATTTTAATGTCTCTTCCAGATCTGGGATTCTACGATGCTACGAGGGAAGACTTTGTAAGTCCCTTTCTTAGGCTATGAGTGAGAACCATGTAGACAGACTTTGGTAAAGACCTCATGAAGAGAAGGTGGACGACCGGGGTTGGGCTCACGGTACAACAATCCTCTCCTCACAGGTGGTTTTGTGCTCATGTCTCCACGTCTTACTGACAGAGATGTTACTGCTCACCCGGTCTCTTCTATGGCTTTCTGCCATTGTTCCAACACCTGAGGAAAGAGCTGATGTGAGGTTAGCTGCCATATGTGGTCTCAGCAATTCTGTGAGGAATGTGCTGGAGCTTCCTTTCACAACATATTACTAACAATTCTCTCCCAACCATCTTCTCCAGAACCATCTTGCCCCCACATTTTTAATCTTTCTCCTGTCAATTAGCCATATCTCTCCCTCAGACACCAGCTACTTCTTCTGATTCCTCCTTTTCCTCCTTCTCGTCCTCCCTTCGCTGTCCCTCTCCCCTCCCCTCT
>NW_011494839.1:1003275-1015212 GCF_000754665.1 Bison bison bison | reverse complement strand
CCCCACTCTCCCATTCTCCATCCTGCTTTCCCCTCCTTCCTAAAGCCTGTCTCCAAGGTGATTATAAAGTAGAGAAAACATAGATAAGAATACTTTAGAGACTGTCATTGCAAACAACAGAGAAAGGATGTTTGCTACACCATTTGTGACATTAAGTGTTCTAATGAAAATTAAGAGAAAGTTGAGCTGGAATGGAGCATGAGACAGAGATTAAGAAGGTTTGATGAGGGTAAAGTCAAAAGCAAAAATAAACAAAGGATTGAAAAACCACTCTCCAATCCATTTGCCTAGGACAGTGAAAGATGATGAAAAAAACAAAAACAAATAAGAATGGAAACTATATAACAGTGGAAAAGATTAGATTTTAAACAAAACTTTTATGAAAAAGACTAAGGGTGGGGGGGTAGAAATTTGAGCTATAATGATTGAAGAATAGGTGATGAAATTTGTTTAAGAAGAAAAGTTGTCATGAGGAGAGAGGTCAGATAGACAGTAATGTTCTACTTTCAGACATATTAGATGCTCAAAGGTGGAGAGATGAGAATATTGTCTTAGTGCTGAAGGACAGGGAAAGAGTAAATAGAAAAATAAAGGAGCTCTGATCGAATTGGCTTGTAGAGATAGATAAGTATCCTTTCAATGTCCCTAAATTCCAAGAAAATAGGGAACTTGAACTAATAATATTTTCAATATGCTACAATTAAAACAAAATGTACTCTTGTAGAAACTAACTCTGAAACATTTTAAGACTCCAAGTTCATTCAATTAAGGTAAGCCTTTGGCAAATAAGATTAGTTGAATAATATTGGTATAATAAAAAACAGCAATGTTTTTCTCTGATTCATCAATGTCAAGTACAATGTAAAAGCACATTTTTTATTCTATTTGAATGTACTTTCTCTAAACTTATACAGTTGTACTGATTGGTTATGAAAAATGTCAATTTGTCTACAATTATATTGAATTATTTGGGCAGATGCTTTATTTTAATAAGAATCATGTTTTGAAGTATGGCAGCTTGAAGATAATTTCCAAGATCTTCAGGGAATTTAATAATAAAATGATAACCAATTGAAAAATGGGAAAAATCTGAGTAGACATTTCTCCCAAGCAGATATACAGATGGCCAATAAGCACATGAAAAAGATGCTCAACATCATTAGTCGTTAAGGAATTGCAGATCAAAACCACTATGATATATCACTTCATGTGCCCCAAGATGGCCAGAATCAAAGACACAATAATGAATGTTGGTGAGAATGTAGAGAATTTGGAACCCTTAGATACTGTGGGTCTGAATGTAAAGTATGCAGTTGCTGAGGAAACAGTGCTATAGTTCTTCAAAAATTCAATATAGAGTTACCCTGTGATCTAGAATTACACTCCTAGGTTCCACTCAAGAAAGATCAAAGCATATGTTCATGCCAAAACTTATACATAAATAGTCAAAGCAGCATTATTCATAAGAACCAAAAAGTGGAGACAACCTCTATGTCCACCAACTGATGAATGGACAAATACTAAATTTGGTATATCCATACAATGGGATATTATTTGGCCCTACAAGGCATGAAATGCTGATACTTGCTGTAGCATGGATGAACCTTGAAAACATTATGCTAAATGACAGGAGCCAGACACAAAAAGCCACATGGATATTTTATTTACATGAAATGTCCAAGACAGGTAGAGCAAAGAGACACAAGGTATAGCAGCAGTTGCTGAAACAGGAGGAAAGGGAGTTAAAGAGAATGACCACTAATGGGTATGAATCTTCCTTGGTGGGGGTGATGAAAATATTCTGGAATTGGATAATGGCGATGGTTGTACAATTTTGTAAACATACTAAAAACCACTGAATTGTATACATTAAAATGGCCAACTTTATGCTATGTGAATTATATCTCAATTTAAAAAAGAACTCTAGGGAATTAAAACCTTAGAATAATTAAATAGAGCTAATTAATGGATCATTACTGGATATCTAAATTATTTCAAAGGAAGATAAACCCCTGAAACATTGATATCTAAGCATAATTTTATGTTTATATGTTTTCTTTTAATATGCTACCAATAGGCTATATCTTTCATTAATTTTTGCCATTTTCAGAGGGATATAAAATTGTAGCAAGTGTATCTTAGAAAGTTGCATTAGATGTATTTATGAGTTCTTGTTGATTAAAATGCTTATTTTTGACAGACAATTCTCAATTATCCACTTAGAAATTTTTTCTATGAAATAGATGTTAGTCACTTTGGTTCAGTTTAAAGTTACAATAATACTGGTGTTTGAGACCATTCTAGGAGTAACAATGACAGAGAAAATATAACTACAAATGAACTTCTATGTTTCAAGGAAAAGATGGTTTTCCTCTAAAATACTGTTGTTTTCTGTTTTGTTGTTGTTGTTCTTCTTCAGACCAATTTACACTCTTGAAACTTACTGAGGGCTGGGAAGAGTTCATTTATGGATAGGTACTGATGAATAGCTACTGATAATGACTGTATTGGAAATTGAAACTGAGAACTTCTAAAAAGGCTTATTTATTGTTTGTTTGAGGTTAGTAATGATGAAAGCATTGTATGCTAATAATATCTTCTGAAATTATTTCTCATGGTCTTGTAGGATGTATCCTAAAGTGCCAGTATGTTCCAGAGAATAAAGAGCACAAGGAAAGGCAAAGCTTGGAATGTAAATTTTGTTTGCCTTGGTTTATAATACCTGAACCTGAAAAGCTATGGAATGTGTTAATGGCTTAGCAAAGTTTGCTCATGTTGATGGAACTGCTTCCTTGGCTCACTGTTTATTGCTTTTGCTTACAATGTGAAGGGTTAATCTTTCAGTGTCATCTACCTACATAGCAAAGATTGTCCTAAGAGTAACCTTCTGTGCTTTATGCTGACTTTGTCACATCCTGCATTATTTAAGAAAACAACAACAACAAGAGAAGAATCCTCACTTCTGAAAGACCTAACGTTTTTACCATTATGCTACCTTCAACGTTTATTGTTAATTTTCCTGTCACTTCAACTAAATAGGTAACAAGTATGGTTTCTTAGGCACCCACTTAATCAAGTGCTTTTATCTCCTCTGATAATATTTTTTATTTTGTCTTCCTCGAGTCAGACACTAAGTATAGAACAAAAAATAAATAAAGTAAAGCTTTCAGGATATCTTTTGTATCTAAAACTGTACTTATGATTTCCCAGAGAGCCCCTGCAAAACCACAAAGATGTATTCTTTCACTGTGTAAAGCACTAGAAATAATTAGATTTTTAAAAAAATCTATATTCCTCTTGACAGACTACATGAGAGATGTCAAATTGAAAGAGATGTGTATCCTCCTCTAGGTAAATATTTTATAAGTAAAATATTAATATAAATATTTCAGAAACTGTATCCTCTATGAGAGGTTCCTGGGAATTTGTCAATGTCCTTGTGGTCCATGACATGTTTCTATTTATCAAAGTCTTGGTGTGGTTTTGATTGAGGGTTTTAGGCATCAATGGTCAAGTGTTGTTAGTCATAAATTTCGTTATTATTTAAAGTGCTTATTTGCCACAAGCTTATCCTTCATTTGAATCTGACATCTTCTAGGCCAGTGGTTCTGGGGATGTCCATCAGATACACGCATGCATGTCATTCAGTCTCTGAGTTGTGTCTGACTCTGCAACCCCATGGACTATAGCATGCCAGGCTTCCCTGTCCTTCACTATCTCCCAGAGTTTGCTCAAACTCATGACCATTGATTCAGTGTTGCCATCCAACCATCTCATCTTCTGTTGCCCCTTCTTTTGCCTTCAATCTTTCCCAGCAGCAGCAGGGTCTTTTCCAATGAGTTAGTTCTTCACATCAGGTGGCCAAAGTATTAGAGCTTCAGCTTCAGCATCAGTCCTTCCAATGAATAGTCAGCGTTGATTTCCTAGGTTTTATAAAAAATACAGACGTCTAGACTCTACTTACTAAATCTCTTTACTTGATAATCTTGGGATAGTTTTAGCATATACTTTGCATATTGTTGATATTATTATGTGTCTTTTGCCTCAGGATTATTTTATATATCAAAATTATATCCTCTGTAAAAAGTATATTCATCTAGTTTTATAAATCAGATGTAATATTTCACTAACTTTGAAAATGGGCTTAACTGTGGTTGTTAGCAGACATTTCACCAAAGTTTTTCGAAATGGCTTGATTATCTTATTTTTCATGCCATTATGTACAACTGGATTTGCTTGTCAGTTGCATCATCCTTGTTATGGACACTCATGAGAACTTTCACATTGGCCATGTATCAGTAATAAAATAAATAAATTGAATCTCTGTCATCTACAGACAGTTTTTGTATTATTTTGATGTTTTTCTGTTTAGGTAGGACAGTTTGAAAAGTCACCAGTGGTGGCAGAAAACAGCGGGTTTGATCATATTTCCTCCTTCACATCAGAACCTGGGCAGTCTTCTCCCAGCTTCAGCCCCAACACTTCATCTCTGGTTCTGTACTGGTTCCTTTCCTTTTCCTGACCAAAGTTTTTCATGTTAACTGGCTTCTTATTCCTTTTCTCCCTTGTTTGGGGACTGTCCTCTTTTTCTCTTTCTTTTGTTTCTTATCTCTCCTGTTCCCAATGATTAGTTTATTATTTTATGGATCCTCTTCTCTCTGATCAGGGATCTGTCTCCTTCCCCTCCCCCCCAGGTCTTTCCTATTTCCACCCCAATTCCTGTCAGCACCCCCCCACTAACCTTTGAATCCTCCTGTCAAATCAGGTCACTCCCATCAAACTCCATCCACCTTCCCTCCTGATTTTGTCCACCTTTTCTTCAGGATAAACTGCTAATTTACAGGGAACTCTACTCGAAGTTCTGTGGTGATCTAAATGGGAAAGAAATCCAAAAAAGAGGGAATATGTGTATATATGTAGCTGATTCACTTTGCTGTACAGCAGAAACTAACAGCATTGTAAACAAATACACTCCAATAAAAATTAAAAACAAAAAAAACCAACCCCCCTCAAAAAAAAAAAAAAAAAAGCTCCTTATTGCATCATAAGCAAACTCTTCGTTCAGAATGCATTTCTAACACCATTTTACCTGCTTACTAGAGCAGAAAACACTCACATAATGTTACTGAAACTCTTTCTGAGTTGCTCTGTGGACAGGGGGTTCCCAAGTTGAAAATCAATCTGGTGCTTTCCTAAGTGCTTTAAGTGCTTTTCCGATTTAAAGGAAAGAATCAAATATCCAAGCAGAATTTTAACATAAAAGTTAACAGCTGGTGGATAAAGAATCTCTGAGAGCCTCTTGCTATCTGAGTTAGACGTTCTTTATTGAACTTCATTTGAAACATGCAACTTGGCATTAAATTCACAGCTGTAAGATTTCTAGGAGGGAGAAAAAAAAAAAAAAACAGTCTGGATATGGTTACATCGGCTCCAAAAGAAAGACAACTATCTGTGGTCTTACTCTTCAGGTAGTCTGGAGTAGTGGTGGGAATCGCTTTCGTATTGCTTGGGAGGCAGCACTACAAACAGTCGCTGGGACCAAGGGTCACTCTGTACTGGTTTCCTTCAGTCTGTGCCTTTGGGATCTGGCCCACCATTTGGAGGCTTAAGTCTCACTCTTAGAGATATTTTCTTTGCTTTTTCTCAGTTGCATCATTCTTGTTATGATGCAACTGACAAAAACAATTTCTAGCAGAAACAAATATCTACTTAATTTTGGTATAAGGTCCCAAAATTTTGGTGCACCAAATGTAATTTGTAATGTAAATTTTTTCAAATATAATTGCCTTTGCCAGCGCAATGCTTGAATAACAAGCACTCAGTTTACAGTTATGCTGTCCACATAATTTGCTAGTTGCACACTGATCTCCCCCGCCTCCCTCCCCTTAAACCCTCTCTCTTCCCACAAGCTTCCTCAACTTCATTTACTCTGAGAAAGCTTCTGATACACTGGGCATTTTTCTAAACTAGCGTGTCCCAAACTTTGCTTCACAAAGAATCAGCTGAAAACTGTTGGTTGCTCAGTCGTGTCTGACTCTTTGTGACCCCATGGACTGTAGCCTGCCAGGCTCCTCTGTCTGTGGCATTTCCCAGGCAAGAATACTGGAGTGGGTTGCCATTCCCTTCTCCAGGGGATCTTCCTTACCCAGGGATTGAACCCAGGTCTCTTGCACTGTAGACAGATTTTTAACCATCTGAGCCACCAGCAAAGCCCCTTAGATTCAGCTGGGAAACGTTAAAAATTCCTCCTCAGGATATCTGGGGGAGTGGGCCAAGTATCACTATGTTTAGTTTAGGTTTTCAGATGATTCCAAAAATGAGATGAAGCTTGGAAACCATAGTTCTAAGTGATTTATCTATAGCTACTCATCATCTTGGCTATTACTACTCAGAGCTATCAGACTATCCCAGATCACATGGATTGGGCAATCTGGCTCTTCTCGAGTTATCAATGATGATTCATCATCCTTAATCTCCTCACTCTTCTCACTTATCCTCTAGGAAACTGCACTTGTACCCTGATTTTCTCTTACTCTTTTTTATAGCTTCCCTTCTCCTTTCTGTCTTGCTAATATGGTTATGCTCCAGAATTCAGGCCTTGATCATCTCTTATTTATCTAACACTTACTCTCTTGGTGATCTCATTCAGGCTTGTGGCTAAAAATACCCTCTATAGGCTGACAATTCTCGTATTTTCACATTTGTATTTCTGTTCCAAATTTTTTCCCAAATTCCAGATTCCTAAGGCCAGCTCTCTATTCCATATCTCTGCTTGGATGTCTAATAGTCATGATGACTGACATATTCAAAACAGAATATATGGTTATTTTCTAATTGTCCCTCCAAATCTACTCCTTGTACAGAAGTTTCCATTTGAACAGATAGTTTCATTTTTTGAGTTGCTCAGATGAAAAAGAAATCACCCCTGACCCCTCTTTCTCTGAGCACATTGAATCTGTCAGATAATCCTGTTGGCTCTATTCTTCAGAGTACCTCCAGAATCCAAACACTTCTGACCGCTTCCGCTGATACCACCCTGGTCTGAGCTGCCATCATCTCTCAGCTACATCACTGTAAGCACCTCCTCACTCTTCTCCCCTCCCCTTGTCGATCAGACCTCCCTGCAGTCTCCTGTCAGTACAGCCCCCAGAGTCATCCTTAAAGACACAGTTCAACAGTGTCACTCCTCTGCGTGGATTGCCACTTGTTGTTCAGTCACGAAGTTGTGTCTGACTCTTTGTGATCCCATGGACTGCAGCATGCCCGGCTTCCCTGTCCTTCACCATCTCCTGGAGTTTGCTCAAACTCATGTCCATTGAGTCGGTGATGCTATCCAACGATCTCATCCTCTGTCACCCTCTTCTCCTCCTGCCCTTAATCTTTCCCAGTATGAGAGTCTTTTCCAATGAGTTGGTTCTTCACATCAGGTGGCCAAAGTACTGGAGCTTAAGCTTCAGCATCAGTCCTTCCAATGAATAGTCAGGGTTGATTTCCTTTAGGATTGACTGGTTTGATCTCCTTGCAGTCCAAGGGACTCACAAGAGTTTTCTCCAGCTCCACAATTCGAAAGCATCAATTCTTCGGTGCTCAGCCTTCTTTATGGCCCAACTCTCACACCTGTACATAACTACTGGAAAAACCATAGCTTTCTCTGCTTTTTAATATGCTATCTAGATTTGTCATAGTGTTCCACTAAGGTGGAACCCAAGATTCTTAGGATGGCCTTCAAGGCCCATGTGATTTCGTTCCCGATTGTCTCTCTGGTCCATGTGATTTAGTTCCTGATTGTCTCTCTGACCTCATCTCTAACAACTCCCCACCTTGCTCAACATGTAACAGCATGGCTGGGCTGAATAACGACCCCCAAAGATGTCCATGTCCATCTCTGGAGCCAGTGAATGCTACTCAATGTAGCAAGAGACTTTGCAGATGGGATTAAGTTAAAGATCTCAAGATGAGGGGATCATCTTGGATTACCTGGGTACACCCAATGGGATCACAAGTTTCCTTATGGGAGGGAGACAGGAAGATGTGATTATGGAAGCAGGAGGTTGTAAGGTGACTTGGGAAAGTCACTAATCTGGCAAACATCAATATCATCATCTGTAACATGGCAAGAATACCCACCTCACTGGATCACTGTGAAGATAAAGTAAAAAAAAATTTAAAAGTCTTGTATACTTGCCATTTGAAATGCTATGTAAAATTTTCTATTTTACATGTCATAAGTTTCATCATATTTATTTTGGACCCAATTTTCCACCAGTCTGTGGGAAAAAGGCAAATATATTTTAAGTATGTATTCTTTATGTACTTTAATTATTTAGCAATTTGAGGAGTTAATCGTGCAACTGTGATTTATGTGTTTTTGGGTGTTCATTCAGGTCACGGACAACATTACAGAAAAGAACTAGACCAGGTACGAAACTCCTTATACCCTAAGTGAATTCCTATCCATATTTAACATTATTCAACCATTCAGGAATTCACCTACCTTGAGTATGCAAGTATACCCTTGGTTCATGAGGAGTTTTTTGAGCTTTTAAACTGCATTGCTAAAATCCTGGTATACAGTGTCTGTGACAACTTCTTAACTGATGGTTAGTTGGGTAATTTTTTTCCCTTAGTGAACTCACTTGAATTCTATGGGTCATCCTGATCTCCTCTTGGAAGTTTCTTGGGTTTATGTTTTGGAAGAGAGGGGCATTTCTTCCCCTCAAGCCTTAGGACTGCTGTCTATGTCTCTGTGATTTCTCACTAGTCATCTATTTGGGTCCTTGACTGCACCTTCACATTCCTTTTATAGCCCGAATATAATCTATCTTGGTCTGAAGGGGTGTTAACACTTACTGTGGCCAAGTACTCTTTTACTCCTCTCCATCTCTTGGGATTCGATTCCCTCTTGGCCATGTTTGTCCTGTCTGCACAGGTGGAAGATCATTCTCTGTAATAGACATGGTAGAAGTTATGAACATTGCCAGATAATTTTGTACTTGCAGTTTTTTTAAGGCATCAGTCTCAGTAGAGAACTAGGAGTTCTCTATTTTCTAACATGACTGTGCTGTGTGTGTGTGCTAAGTCCCTCCAGTCGTGTCTAACTCTTTTCGACCCTGTGGACTATAATCCACCAGGCTCCTCTGTCCATGGGCTTCTCCAGGCAAGAATCCTGGAGTGGGTCAGTTGTCACTGACCAGTTGTCACTAACTCTTTGTGATCCTGTGGACTGTAGTCCACCAGGCTCCTCTGTCCGTGGGCTTCTCCAGGCAAGAATCCTGGAGTGGGTTGCCGTGCCCTCCTCCAGGGCATCCTCCCGATCCAGGCATGGAGCCCACACCTCTTCTGCCTCCTGCACTGGCAGGTGAGTTCTTTACCACTAGTGCCACCTGATCAGATTTAACTTCATGAGGCAAATTTTATATTTTTCCCTATAAATTATATTTTCACTCATTAGGTTTCATTTTCCTCACTTGGCTTTATTTTTCTTTTCATATAAAAAACTTCATTTAGCTTAACTTTTGGGTTCTTCGTATGTTGCATTATTTAGGATTTTAGTTACAGCCCTGAGGTTGAATTAGTTCCCATATTTTAATATATTCAGCTTCTTAATATGTGAAAATGTAAAATGTGTACCTGGCACAATTTCTCAGGGGAAAAACTCAGTGAAATGTGTTGATATTTCCCTTTTTTCAGCTCCCGAAATAGCTGCCTTGTGTTCCTTTACTCTGTGTGTGAGAAACACCTGCCCTCCCTCTGCAGTGGTCTCTCAGGACATCAGTTCTGTCTAGTGAACTAATTTCATTACCTGGACTGCTCGGTTTTTGTTTTTTTTTAACTAAACAAGGAAACTATGAAAATAAAGACAGAAAAAGGAAACTTTTCTTTAATTGGTTCACTCCAAAATTAATGTTCTGACAGTCATTTTGGCACATTTATGTTGTCTTACTGGTAAGTGGAAAGCAATGTCTCAGTTACCCATACCTTCCCTTTTTTGCTTTGTACAGAGATATTCAGTTATAAAAAGACTAATTGCATGGCTGTCCTCCACTCTATGGGAAGGAAACATCTAGAAATCCAACTCTTTAAAAAATGCTGATTTACACAATAAATGTGAAAACGTTACCCCTGGGATCCCCATTTCGGGCTGTCTTGTCTTTCTGATTGGGGCACATCAGTGGTGTCATTTTGATGGTGATGGTGATAGTAACACAGTGAGCACCTCACTCGGTGTCAGGGACTGCAAGAACGACAGGAATGTGGTTACACTCAGTCCTCATGGCAGACCGTGATGCAGGTGCTACTGCTATCATCATCTATAGAAAAGAGAAGCAGAGGTTGAGAGAGGTTAACAAAATTATCCAGTCCAGGCAGATATTAACTGGCAGAATCGAAGTGCATTTGACTTGGAAGTCTGCTTCCATTCACAAGGCAATATGTTTTTCTGAAATTTGCCACCATTAGAGAGTTCCCCTCAAGTGACTCCTGCATTCATTCTGGGATGTGTCCCAGGATACTCATTAATAACACTCTGGAGTTAGCTCAAGGAATCTTTCATTTATCCACTTTTAGTCTTCTTCTTTTTTTTTCTTTTTTTACTGAGGCATTATTTAGCATTTTATTTATTTATTTTTTTAAATTTAAATTTATTTATTTTAATTAGAGGCTAATTACTTTACAATATTGTATTGGTTTTGCCATACATCAACATGAATCCGCCATGGGTGTATATGTGTTCCCCATCCTGAACCCCGCTCCCACGTCCCTCCCCATACCATCCCTCTGGGTCATCCCAATGCACCAGCCCCAAGCATCCTGTATCCTGCATTGAACCTGGACTGGCAATTCGTTTCTTATATGATATTATACATGTTGTAATGCCATTGTCCCAAATCATCCCCCCACTCCCTCTCCCGCAGAGTCCAAAAGACTGTTCTATACGTCTGTGTCTCTTTTGCTGTCTTGCATACAGGATTATCATTACCATCTTTCTAAATTCCATATATATGTGTTAGTGTACTGTATTGGTGTTTTTCTTTCTGGCTTACTTCACTCTGTATAATCGACTCCAGTTTCATCCACCTCATTAGAACTGATTCAAATATATTCTTTTTAATGGCTGGGTAATACTCCATTGTGTATATGTACCACAGCTTTCTTATCCATTCATCTGCTGATGGACATCTAGTCTTCTGTCAGGCTTCCCCAGTTGCTTAGCAGTAAAGAATCTGCCTGCCAATGCAGGAGACGTGGATTCTATCCTTGGGTTGGGCAGATCCCCTGGAGAAGGAAATGGCAACCCACTCCAGTATTCTTGTCTGGTAAATCCCATGGACTTTGACAGATGAATGGATATGGAAGCTGTGGTACATATATACAATGGAATACTACTCAGTCATAAAATAGGAATGCATTTAAATCAGTTCTAATGAGATGAACTGCTGGGAGGGATTGGGGGCAGGAGGAGAAGGGGACAACAGAGGATGAGATGGCTGGATGGCATCACCGACTCAATGCACACGAGTTTGGGTGAACTCCGGGAGTTGGTGATGGACAGGGAGGCCTGGAGTGCTGCAATTCATGGGGTCACAAAAAGTTGGACACGACTGAGTGACTGAACTGAACTGAGCTGAATGAGGTGGACGAACCTAGAGCTTATTATACAGAGTGAAATAAGTCGGAAAGAGAAATATAAATATTGTATACTGATGCATCGGAGAAGGCGATGGCACCCCACTCCAGTACTGTTGCCTGAAAAATCCCAGGGATGGAGGAGCCTGGTTCACCGCAGTCCATGGGGTCGCTGAGGGTTGAACATGACTGAGTGACTTCATTTTCACTTTTCACTTTCCTGTATTGGAGAAGGCAATGGCAACCCACTTCAGTGTTCTTGCCTGGAGAATCCCAGGGATGGGGGCCTGGTGGGACACACACAGAGTCGGA
>NW_011494839.1:1002896-1003175 GCF_000754665.1 Bison bison bison | reverse complement strand
ATAACACACACAGAGTCGGACACGACTGAAGTGACTTAGCAACAGCAGCATACTGATGCATATATATGGAATCTAGAAAGATGGTACTGATGAATTTATTTTCAGGGCAGCAGTGAAGAAACAGGCACAGAGGACAGACCAATGGACATGGGGAGGGAAGGAGGAGAGGGTGAGATGTATGGAGAAAGTAACATGGAAATTTACAATACCATATGTAAAATAGCCAATGGGAATTTGCTGTATGACTCGGAAATCAAACAGGGGCTCTGTGACAGTCTG
>NW_011494839.1:980361-1002796 GCF_000754665.1 Bison bison bison | reverse complement strand
GATGGGAGGGAGATGGGAGGGAGGTCTGGGAAGGAGGAGACGTAGGTATACCTATGGCTGACTCTTGTTGATGTACGGCAGAAAACCACAAAATTCTGTAAAGCAATTATCCTTCAATTAAAAATTTAAAAAACAAAAACAACAATCCCATGGACAGAGGAGCCTACAGGCTACAGTCCATGGAGTTGCAAAAGAGTAGGACACGACTGAACGACTAAATAACAAATCTTCTTTCAGTAATAATTATGCCATTGCTGAAGTCTACAGCATCCTCAGAATCTTCTGAAGGGCCCTCTCCATTGCGCCTCCTTCTGCTCCCCCAGGCACTTTATGAGAACTGTTTACCAAATGTGCCAAAGGCAGTAGACATCCGTCCTGCCTGATGAAGCTGCTCTCCCCAGCTGGGTGGGCTGAGAGTTTGGGGCTCCATCACCACCCATGTGGACCAAGGGAATGGGTCCCATCATGGAAGCAGTAGATGTGCTAGAGTAACAGGAGATCTTCAGATGCCAAGACCTCGTGTCTCTTCTTTGTCCCTCTGTGCCTCCCAGCAAATGTCTCAGCAATACCGCCTGTGCTCTTTTCTACTTGGAATTCCCCCTCCTCCCTCCAACTCTCCTTTACCTGACAAGGTCTTCTTCATTGTTTAAGACCCAATTCACGGGCCACCAGGTCTCAGAACTCTTCCCTGACTATTCCCTACAGCTTGTTAGTTGCCCTCCACTGTGCTTCCATAGTATCCTTTACTTGTGTCAAAAGCTCCCTGATATGCTGTATTATGAATATTGCATATGAATCTTTTAATCTCACTAGGCAATTGTGTGCAGGATACAGTTAAAGAGTAGGAATGATTATCCATCTTTGTGCCCCAGCCCTGCATCTGGCACGTAGTATCGGGTCAATAAATGTTAAAAAATAAATCACTCTTATGTTTATAGCTAGAATAAGTCAAAGGATGGATGGTTCAATAAATCTTCCTTATTAAGTTTCCCTTGACCTTTCCCAGATTCATGTCTAATCATCTCTTCCCTGGATCCCTGAAGCAGTCTCTCACCTCTTTTTATAGTGGTAAAATATACATAATATTAAATTTATTGTTTCATTTATCTTAAAGTATACAAAGCCTTTCCACTCTTAACCTGTGTCCCTGACTTCAGTAAATCCTCCTTAATACCACCCTTCACTTAGTTGCCCAAATGAACTATAAATAGAACTGTCATGATCCAGCAATTCCACTCCTGGGTATATATCAGAAGAAAATGAAAACACTAATTCAAAAAAATACATGCACCCCTATGTTCCTAGCAGCAACATTCACAAGAGCCAAGATATGGAAGCAACTTAAATGTCTATTAACAGATGAACGGATAAAGAAGATGTGATACATATATACAATGGGATATGACTCAGCCATAAAAAAGCATGAAATTCTCATTTGCAACAATGTGGATGGATCTAGAGAGTATTATGCTGTTATCTCTTAAATGTGGAATCTGAAAAAATTTAAAAACGATGTATATAATAAAACAGCAAAAGACCCACAGATATAGAGTAAAAACTAGTGCCAACCAATGGGGAGAAGGAAGCGGGGTGGGGCAAGATAACCACTATGTATAAAATAAACTACAAGGATATATTGTACAGAATGAAGGATACAGCCAATATTTTATGGTGTTTTTAAATTTAAAAACTTTGAATATGTGGTACACCTGAAACTAATATAATACTGTAAATCAGCTATACTTTCAACAAAGGAAAAAGAAAGAAATGTCACATAAAATCCATGTTTGCATCTCCCTGGACCTAAACATGTGTGTCAGAGTCCACGTGGGTTTGCTGTGTGTATTTATAACTGCCTACGGGTCACCTCCACTGGCATGTCAAGTCACTACATCAAGGCCAATTCATCCCAGACGATCACAGTGTCTCTCAACAAGGTGACTTCTCATCCTAACTTTTTCAGTTTTCTCTTTCCCTGTGTTAGAATCCTGAACATCGTCCTTGCTTCTCCCATTCTCTTATAACACCTAAACTAGCTTCAAGCTGTGATTCTTCAGCCTTTGAAATTTCTTTTATAGTTTACCTTTAATCTCTGCTACTTCCTAGCTCTGTGACCTTAACCTCTCTGTACCTCAGGTTCCCCTTACATAAAATAGGATTTTTTTTTTATCTTCTAAGCTGGGGTTGTTAAAATCTAAGTTACACATTTGAAACACTTAAGGACTTGTGGTGGCTCAGTAGTAAAGAATCTGACTGCCAATGTAGGAGACAGAGGTTTGATTTCTGATCCAAGAAGATTCCACGTGCCATGGAGTGACTAAGCCCATGCACTACAACTACTGAGCCTGTGCTCTAGACCCTGGGAGCTGCAACTACTGAGCCCACGTGCCTAAAACTGGTGTCCTGCAATAAGAGAGGCCACGACAATGCACTTGAGCACTGCAACTAGAGAAAAAGCCCACGCAGCAACGAAGACCCAGCATAGCCAAAGATAAATAAATAAAACCACAGTAAAAAAATTATAAACAAAACTGCTTGATATCTGACACATAGCAAGTGCTGAACAAATGATAGATATGATTGTTACTATTATTATTTTCTACATCAATATGGGATTATTATGATCGTCTCATAGCAGGTGTCCTCACCCATCCCCTGTCATTCTTGAACAAAATTTTCCAACCGTCTTTATAAAACCATGTGTATCATATTTTATGCCAAGAATATATAAGGGCTTCAAGCTACTTATTTTAAAAGCATAAATTTTCTGCCTCATTTTTCCCACAACTTGGCTTCACCTTCCTTATTATTCATTTATTCATCCATTCAACAAATATGTGACAGGTGCTGTGCTAAGCTTTAGGGATAGGATGACAGATAAAAAATAAGGCATTACTTCTGCCCTGAGGGAAATTATGGCCCTTATTATATATATACATTATATATATATTTTCACCATCCTGACTATATATATACACAGTGTGTGTGTGTGTGTGTGTGTGTGCGCGCGCGCGTGCATGCGCTCAGTTGCTCAGTCAAGTCCAACTGTTTGCAACCCCATGGACAGTAGCCCGCCAGGCTCCTCTGTCTATGGGATTATCTGGGCAAGAATGCTGGAGCAGGTTGCCATTTCCCACACCAGCGGATCTTCCTGACCCAAGGATTAAACCCTCGTCTCTTGTGTCTCCTGCATTGGCAGGCAGATTCTTTACCATTGCACCACCTGGGAAACCCATATATTAATATATATGGTCCTTTCAGCTATAGGACAGCCTTGATGGAAGCATATAAGATGCCCGTGGGAGCCGATAGGAGAATATATAGCCAAATTTGAACTCAGTCATAAGGTGTATAAAGGAATTAGCCAAACAAACACAACAAGTAGAGGGGGTGGCAGAAAGGGGGTTTCAGGGAGTGGTTCAGAGAAGGACATACCAGCTAGCGGAACAACTCAGAGACTAGCAAGTAGTATGGACTGAAAATTTTTGTTCCCCTCGCCCAGATTCATATTTTGAAACCCTAACCCCCCCAGTGTGTTGCCATTTGGAGATGGAGCTTGTGTGTGGTAATGAGGGTTAGACTGGGACATGGGGATGAGGCCATGATCCTACAGGATTAGTGTCCTTATAAGACACACCAAGGAGCTGGTTCACTCACCAGCCTTTTCTCTCCACAGGCATGCACCAAGGAATGGCCATGTGAAGACACAGCAAGAAGGTGGCTGTCTGCAATCCAAAGAGAGAGTCCTTACTGGACATCAGTCCTGCTGGCACCTTGGTCTTGGACTTCCAGTCACCAGAACTGTAAGAATATACATTTCTATTATTTAGGCATCCAATCTATAGCATTTTGTTAGGCTAACCTGACCTAAGAAGGACAGAGGGTAATTCAGATTCTGGGGAGGGGGACAGGGGATAAGAAGGGGCAAGGCTAGGCTGAGGGAAAGTGACAACTACAATATGCAAGGTCTTGTGTGCAAGGATGGGGCCTCTTCCTGGAGGTAATAGGTGAGTCACTGATTGGTTTTAGCACAAGAGTTAGTTACATGGTCATTTATATCAGGGGGGCCATTCTGTGGAGGACGGATTTGAAGAAGGCAGTAGTGGAGGCAGGAAGAGCCATATAGTGGCTGTAGCAGGAATAGAGGTAAAACCTGATGAAGTCCTGAGTTAAGGTGGAGACTTGAGGGGTATAGGGAAGTGGATGCATTTGAGGTTCAATCTGATGAGAGCTGCAGCTCTGAGTGGGAAATGTGGAAAGATGCGTGGAGACACAAGGGAGCAGCCTTAGTCAGTCTCACTTTGAAGGGAGTCTGTGGTGGTTTAGCGATCAAGTCGTGTCCGATTCTTATGACTCCTTGATCTGTAGCCCACCAGGCTCCTCAGTCTGTGGGATTTTCCAGGAATGGGTTGACATTTCCTCCTCTAAGGGAAACTTCCTGACCCAGGGATCAAACCTATGTCTCCTGCATTGCAGGTGGATTCTTTACCACTGAGCCACCAGGGAAGACCCTTAAAGGGAATCTACCCCTCTTCAATACGCTTGTCTTTATGACTTTCACCTGTTAACACCTCCCTACTCTTGGAGCCTCCCCACCCTTACAAAATGTCTCAACACTAATATGAAATCATTCCCCCACCCTCTTTCTCTCACTTATGTAGTCTAATCTCCCTCAGTTTAGCTGTGAATTATACATTATCTGTATGGTTATCAGATATATCAAGCCAGTTGTATTATAAGCTCCTTATGGCCAGGAGTCCAGAGCCTCACTGCATGTGCCAGGGCAGCTCTTCTCAACCCCTCTTTCTCTCTGTGACACTCATGAATGGTGATAGTCACAAATCCTGAATGCAGAACCTAGATGTCACTGTAACTCCACTCACTTCCATCCCACTAAAGGAAGCAAATCAGAATGATCACAAGTGCTTGGGGGATGACTTTAAATGGGATCTAATTTACTAAGGGGCTGCCCAGGTGGTGCAATGGTAAAGAATCTGCCTGCCAATGCAGGAGACACAAGAGTTCAATCCCTGGGTCAGGAAGATCTCCCGGAGGAAGGCATGGCTACCCACTCCAGTATTCTTGCCTGGAAAATTCCATGGACAGAGGAGCCTAGCAGACTATGGTCCATGGGGTCACCAAGAGTTGGACATAACTTAGTGACTAAACAGGAGCAGCAATTTACTAAGAAAGTTATTGTTGTTCAGTTGCTAAGTCGTGTCTGACTGTTCGTGATCCCACAGACTACAGCACACTAGGCCACCTTGTCCTTCACTATCTCTAGGAGTTTGCTGAAAGTTATGTTCATTTGCTCAAACTCATTGAGTTGGTGATGCTATCTAACCATCTCATCTTCTGTCAACTTCTCCTCCTGCCCTCACTCTTTCCCAGCATCAGGGTCTATTCCAATGAGTTGTCTCTTCGCATCAGGTGGCCAAAGTATTGGAGTTTCAACTTCAGCGTCAGTCTTGCCAATGAATATTCAGGGTTGATTTCCTTCAGGATGGACTGGTTGGATCTCCTTGCAGTCCAAGGGACTCTCAAGAATCTTCTCCAGCGCCACAATTCAAAAGCATCAGTTCTTCGGCACTCAGCCTTGTTTGTGGTCCAACTCTCACATCTCTACATGAATACTTGAAAAACCATAGCTTTGACTAGATAGACCTTTATCAGCAAAGGAAAGTAAATCATTCATTATCATCAGTATGTCAGTAGTGGTATCACTGATTGTAACAATTTACATTGTAACTTGTGTGTTGTGATGTCAGTATCAAAAACTGGACCAAGAGAGTAATTCCTTGAACACAAGAACTGTGTTTCATGCCTCTTTGTATGGCCAATGCAATACATACCTGCTGTGGAGGTAAACACTTATGGAATGGAGGGTACGAGCCCAGGGCTAACAATTGGGGTGAGATGCTATCAGGGAACCAGAATAAAACCTGCTCTGGTGTCTTCAAAAGTTTCAGGGAAAAAGTTTTCTGAATTTTTAAACAGCATTTCTAGTGTAGTTTCTGGGAGTCTCATATTGTAGCTAGCAGAATGTATTTCCTGTGAATTAATTTCAGATAGGAGAGAATTTTCCTCGCTGTAAGACAGTGGTGAGAATAGTATTAAGGTTGTCTCATGCCTATGAAGGATAATAATAGGTTTTCTCATATTTTAGAGGAGAGAAAGAAAAAATTGTTTTCTCCTGTTCCTCTGCCCCACCCCTCAAAGTCTGAAATGGTGAGCACAGGAAAAGGAGTTAGAGGTCCTCTCTCAGATTAGCAGGGTTTATACATCAGTGATGAATTTCCACAGAGTTGTTATGTGCTTGGCAGTTTGGTGGTGCCAGTGGTAAAGAACCCACCTGCCAATGCAAGAGACACAAGAGACTCGAGTTCGATGCCTGGGCTGGAAAGATATCCTGGAGGAGGGCACAGCAACCCACGCTAATATTCTTGCCTGGAAAATCCCATGGACAGAGGAGCCTGGGGGGCTACAGTCCATGGAGTCGCAAAAAGTTGGACACGACTGAGTTTTATTGGGAGTTTTATAGGAAAAAGGACTCCTAGGCCATTTTGCCTCTACTTTTCACGTGATTGTAGCTTTTAATCCATCCCTGATTAAGGAGGCAGTCTGAAAGGATGACTGAGGAAAAACTAATACCAGCCCTGTGGAGCGAGGGCAGACAGATGATTCCGAAAGTCCTGATTAGGAACTCTGTAAAACAAAACAAGTATGGGTTGTTGGCTACCAGGAATGCAGGTCACAAAGATCAAACAAACCCTCACAGGAGCTACTACTGACGCTTACCAAGCTCCTGCTTGAATAGCCCTGAGGGTGGGGAGCTCAGTGTTTGAGGAGCTAGCAACAGGGGGTTAAAAACCCTGGTGCTTAAACATCCACAACTGTTTTCAGGGCAAAAATATCCTAGGAAGACCAAGGATATTTTTAAGTGCTATTATTTTAAGAATGAATTATATTTTAAGAAATTATAATAGAAAGACTTGTAGGATACACTGAGAGTGGAGACAAGCTTGATGCTTCCAAACTTAAGAAAAGCTGGGAGAGGATGGACCCACTCATCAGTAATTAACAAGAGCTGAAGTTAGATGTGATGAAGGTTCCACAGAACACCCAGGTGCTTGTGGTTTTCAGTGCCAACTTCGTTAACACACAGCACCTTCACATGCATTCTTTCACTTACTTCACTCACAACTATATTTAGAGCCATGGCTGTTATTTACATATTTTACATGAGGAAATTGAAGCCCAGAGAGTTAGGTGGTTTGCCCAGAGTTGCTTGGGAGATGAGATTGAATTGCAAAATAGCTCTCTGAACTCCAGTCACTCCAGAGAGCAGGGAGTGGATCTCTGGGTAGAATGGGCTTCCCAGGTGGCTCAGTGGGTAAAGAATCTGCCTGAAATGCAGGACACAAGAGACTGAGGCTCGATCCCTGGGTCAGGAAGATCCCCTGGAGGAGGGCACTGGCAATCCACTCTTGTATTCTTGCCAGGAGAATCCCATGGACAGACAAACCTGGCGGGTGGCAGTCCATAGGGTTGCAAAGAGTCAGACATGACTGAGCACTCACACAAGTTGTTTAGAAAATACTAGGTGAGCTGCATTTAGGGGATTCCATCCAGTCTGTTTCACTTATTGCACAGCTTCTTTCTAGTTCCCTTCTGTACATCATTACTAGGGAGTGATAATGAAGAACTTCTCTAGGAGTTGGAGATGGAAGAAATGATGGGCTTTGTCAGCCATGTGTTGTTGGGAGCCATGTGCTGGCATGACCAAGAAATGCTTTGTGATTATGCAGTAGAAGAGTGGGAGGGAGACTCAGGAGGGAGGGGATGTATGTATCCTTCTAGCTTATACACGCTGTTGTATAGAAGAAACCAACACAACATGGTAAAGCAATTATCCCCCAATTAAAAATAAAACTTTAAAAAAATTCAACAGAAGAGTTGGAGATTTGTCAAACTCCAACCAAGGCAATCTAAAAATAATACAGTAAGGCAGAATGTGAATTTAATTTGGTAAGGGGAAACCTAATTGATTTCATTATTCCTGATTCAGAGAAAGGCTGTATGAATGAGTCAGGTTGCAGGGGATCTTAACCTCAGTGGGTTGGACCGTGTTTCATGATAATTGGCTTCATTTGTAATCCTATGTATTATAGTATGCATTGAAAATATTATCCTGAGAAGGGATTCCTGGGCTTTGTCAAACTGCCAAAGGAACAGGCCAACAAAGTTAATGTTTCCAGGCTTCATAACATAAAAAAGGGACAAGAGAGGCCAGAACTGGATGATGGTGCCATCCAACCCTGCTTAGAAAAGAGGTGTGCTGCCAGGCCAGTGTGAGGACCATACACCTGGCAGAAATCTGCCCATTTTAGAGATGGAATCAGCAAGATAACACAGCTTGCTGCCTTGAAACTTTACCCCTCCTTCCTTTGATCAACTAAAGAACCCTCTGGAATCACTCTGAGCACCTCTCGGGTGGTTGCTTGAGCAGATGTGAATGCCCCGCCACCTGGTGGTTACATTGTTCATGTCCATTATTAACTTGGCATTCTACTTCCTCTACATCCTTTGGCCTGAGTCTGCAGAACTGAGGATGAAATCCTGTGCTGCTGGGGAATTCAGCTCTCATTGCAATTTTTGTAAGGGGCTGGTCAGCCAGCCAGCTTTCTCCGAAAGGAGAATTGCTTCCATTTCAAACCACAGCACTGTTTTTACTAAGAAACTGGAGGAAGTTATTTTTCACTTGCTTTTCATAATGAGGTAGATGCTAACAATTATAATCAAAAGAGATTACTCATTCTTTTTTTTTTTTTTACTGATTTACAGGTGGGGAAATCATGCCACCCAAATCTAAGGCAATCTATGGTTCCATGGCTGCATCTTCCTAAATACCTGACCGTGTACCTTGACAACCCAGACATAAGAAGCGCTGACCAGCTTCACACAGTCTGAGGTGTATGCAAGGTCCTGCCTAGGCACTGAGAGCGATAAGACACATTTCTGGTGCTCAAGGAGGCCATGATATAGTTGTGTTTGTATAAATATTATAGTGTTATGCCCAATAGGAATGAAAATCTCTAACACTTCATGTTTCTTCCAAGATTTTTGCCACAGTTTCCCCAGATTGGGACCAGTTTCATACTAGCAGTTTCTGGCACTGGTCAGTATGTGTTGGTTTGGCAGAGCTGAAATGCAATGCTGCTTAAGTGTTAGAAGTTAAGTTCTCCCAAGCCCCATACTCATCCTTTGTTGTTCTATATGTGCAAAAAGAATATTCCTGGTGGGGATAAACTGTCATTTGTACAAATGTGGTTTCAACACAAAATCTCCTGTCTTTGGTTGTGTTTTTTTTTTTTTTTAAGTTGCAAGACACAGAGATGTGCTCAGAGACATCATGTGCTCAGAGATTTCACAGAGCCATCTTTAGTGGTAGGAATTTCTATAAGGATACATCAGGAAATGATGCACACAACCTCATGAACATGATAATCCCTCAGTGGTGTCCGAGTCTTTGCGACCCCATTGACTGTAGCTCCTCTGTCCATGGAATTCTCCAGGCAGGAACAGTCAAGTGGGCTGCCATTCCCTTCTCCAGCCACAACCTCACAGTCAGGCATTAAGGAAGTGAGATGCCATTCCTGGCTGTTCAGGCTGCTGCAGGAGCCATATCAGAGTCAGGCATCTGTCGCTCCCCGCCCTCCATTCTAATCTCAATACAACACTACTGTAGAGCCTCAGTGTCTATTGCTGTGCCCAGTGCCAATCTACAGCCTCTCTGCCACACCCCAGCGCCTTCTTCCCTGTTGCCCTGCGCTCTATGTCAGAGTGGCTTGTGTCTGCTCCTGGAGGCTCTTGCCCCCTGGCTTCAGTTTCCACTGAGACTTCTCCAGAGAGAATAAGTACTTGAATTGAGTTGACACTCCTTAGTGATGAGCAGTGTGAGGTTCTCGGGCTAAACCACTCTGTGGGCTTTTGATCACAGTCACTGACTCAGACCCCAGCTGCTGATCTCATTTGCTCATGGCCAAGATGATGGGGGTCACATAATATCAGGTAAGAAACATGTGGGTCAGAAAGGACTACCAGCTGCTTGGAGGCGGACGGGAGTGGATGAGGAAGGCATTTATCATTTTGAGGCTGTTCATGACAGTCACCAAAGCATCAGTGTTACCTCAGACCAGAGCCTGACCATATATGAGTCTGTTTCAGAGATAAACATACAGCGAAATACATGCACATTTAGGTGTTATTATTGAGAAGCCGTGTCCTTAATTATAGACTGCATGCTGATCATTTACTGCACCATATGTTCCAAAGCCAGAACTAAAGCTGTCGGTTTCCACTTTCACTCACGTGTGGCTCACACTGAATGTTTCCCAGAGGACCCGTTGCCCAGCGTGTAGGCGGTGAGGGCTCCCGCAAAATCTTTGGATCATATAAAGGGTTTCATTGGCTTCTGTAATTACCTATTTTGGGCTTGATGGAGGAACTGAGAAGCAGGAAAAAAAGATGTTTTGGCTATAAAGTCCATATGTGGTGATTTGCTTGTTCCAGCAAAAGTGATGATAATAATAATAAAAATAATATTTCGGTCTTGACATTTCCCATTTGGAATGTATGGAATCCTTTAGCCTAAATGCTTCCTGTTGAAAACTTTTCCACCACCTTTTAGGGATGTCTCTTTGGGGCACAAATCCTGCAGGAATTGCTGGCCATCCTGAAAGGTGATCAGACTCCTCCCAACTTTAGCGTTCAAGATTCGACTTTAGGGACACACTGGACCTAATCTCACTGCCTGGGGTTATATAAGTGACAGAAAAGGTGTTGTTTAGTTATTAAGTTGTGTCTTTGTTTTGGGTTGTGACCAACTTCTTATAGCTCAGGGCAGGATACTATATGCTGCACGTGACTGGTGGGAGATGGGGTGAGGTTGCTTAGATTTGAGTTTTGAAGTCTCCTAGCCTTATATACCAGAGAAGGCAATGGCACCCCACTCCAGTACTCTTGCCTGGAAAATCCCATGGACGGAGGAGCCTGGTAGGCTGCAGTCCATGGGGTCGCTAAGAGTCGGATACGACTGAAGTGACTTAGTAGCAGCTGCAGCAGCAGCCTTACATACGTATGTTACTGGTGAGTGTGATGGTTATTCTGTCTCCCAAGGCCTGGGCTGTCCCTGGTTCTAGGAAAGCCTCTCTCTTGTTACACCTCAGGCCTGTGGGTGGTGATGGTTTCTAGCTGCTGCTAGTCTTTGAGCACGCTTCAGCACCCTGACTACAGGGTCCCTTAACCCTGTCTGTTTGCATATGTGCTCAGTCATGTCCTACCCTTTGCAACCCCATGGACTGTAGCCTGCCAGGCTCCTCTGTCTGGGGATTTCCCAGGCAAGAATACTGGAATGGGTTGCCACCTCCTTCTCTAGGGGATCTTTCCGAACCAGGGATTGAACCCACATCTCCTGCACTGGCAGGCAAATTCTTTACCACTGAGCCACTGGGAATCCTTGTCTGTATTGCTGCAAACAATTCCTTCACTAGAAAGGCTTCCTCATAAATCCCAGGCTATAACACCATCTGTCTAAGTTCAGGACCTTGACTGAAACATCTAATATACAAACATCCTTACTGTAAGATAGTTGGGCTTCCAAAGTAGATGCCTCCCATTTTCATTTCTGAGATTTTTTTAATGTGACAGAATCTTACATTTATCAGCTTAAAATATGGTCTTTATATTTTTAATAGTATATTTATAGACAGCTGCAATTTTGCTTCCAGTTTTGATCCTGGCCCAAATGAAATGAATGTCTTAAGGAAGATCATTACAATTCAATCTCTGAAGGCCTGATTTCCTTTAGCAATATTTTTTCACTAATAAATATTTCCTTATACAAACGAAGTACCTGTTTAACTCACAATTGTTAGATATGTGCATTTAGCATTTCATATTGCATTCAGCCAGATAAAAAGAAGCTCAAAAATTCAGATTTTTCAGTAAAGGGGACTAATGGAAGGACAGAGCAAAAAATAAGACAATTATATTGTAAACTTTCATGAATTGGTTATTTTATAGTCCGAATTTCTGATTATCATGTCAGGGACTGAACTTATCTCTTGTTTGCAAATCCACTCTTCACAGTGTCCAGGTTTTCAGGACTTCCTTCCTCCCAGAATTCCTGTCCTCCCCACGTGCCTCAGCAGCACCCAGGAGCTCTGCATCCGGTCCTTGTGGCTGATTCATGCCCTGGGACTGGCCCTTCCTCACTGCTCCTTCTCTCACGCTCCACGTCATCATCCAGCTTAATCAAATGCAACCTCCTCGTGAACTCATTCCTGATTCTCTCAACAGAAGACTTTTTTCTCTTTCTTCTGAACCCCCAAAGTGCTTCACGGTTCCTCTCTTCTGACCCCCATTATGTTCGAGCTTTCTTTATAGGGCTAGTAGTTAAATGTACACACTGATGTCATCTCCTGAAGTTAAATTCTTATGTGAATATTTACTAGGTAAATGACCTTGTGCAAGTTACACAATTTTTTTTTGTGCCTCAGTTTCCTCATCTGAAAAAAAAATCAAGCATAATAATTGTGACTAACATGGTACTTATAAAGATGTAAAGTATGCATGACATCAGTGCCTGCACATTGAAAGTGTTCAATAAAGGCCAGCTATCGTTTTTTGTCATGGATTATCTTACCTTTTAACCATAGGTTCCTTACTGGGAAGACCCTACATGTATGTATCTTCATCTTCTCCATAGTTTGGTGCATGGCTCTGAGTAGGTGCTCAGTAAACTTTAATGAAGCCGGCAAGATCCTACATCCTGGTAAAACCAAGAATAGATGTCAGGCCAAAACGCAGTGAATATCAAGGATGAAACGGTACTCTCTTCACTTCTTCATGTGCTGTATTCCCCTCATTTCACTGTAACCTGCTTCAGTACCACCTGTGCTACTGGGATTGCCATCAGGTCACCAGAGATGTCTTACCTGCTGGGTTCAAGCACTGCTGTACTGGCACTGGCTGCTTCGTTTCTCTGGAATCTCTCTTCTCTTTTTACGTTGCCTGCACCACACTCCATGGCTTCTTCAATTAATCTCACAGACTTTTCCTCTTCTGGACCTTTTGTGGGGTTTCTTTCTCTCCATGACTCTCACATTGCATACTCAAGGGTTTAATGTGAGATTCCTATTTCTTTTTATTCAACATATTATTTCTGGGAATCACTACTACCCTCATGATTTTCAGTACTCTGTATATGCCATACGCCAAGGATGTCCCTATTTATACAATATAAACATCTCCCCTGCATTTCAGACTCAAAAATCCAGCTGAGCACTAGACAGCTGATCCTGGATTCTCCATAGATATCTCAAATTCCATAGCATATGCCAAAAAATAGCACATGACCCTCTTCCCCACTACACAGCTCTTCCTTCTGTGTATTTTAATCTCTGTTGGCAGAACCACCATTTACTCTGACCCTGGGAGTTAAGCATGACCATGTAAGTGTGTATATCTGTGTGTGTGTGTGCTCAGTCCCTCGGCTGTGTCCAGCTCTATGCAATGCTATGGACTGTAGCCTGCCAGGCTCCTCTGTCCATGGGATTTCTCAGGCAAGAATACTAGAGTGGATTGCCATTTCCTTCTCCAGGAGATCCTCCCGATCCAGGGTTTGAACCCTAGTCTCTTACATCTCCTGTATTTGGCAGGTGGATTCTTTACCGCTGAGCCACCTGGTGACCCTACCTCCCATTCAAATCCCATATCATATTAATCATTAAGTTCTGCTGATTTCATGAGCTAAATATCAGTTCGATTCATCCTCAAACAGATAGCATTATCTTAGGTTAGGTATCACATCTTACCTGGCTATCTGCATGACTATTCTAACGTTCCATCTCCCTTGAATCCTTTTTCCTTACAGCTCTAAGAATGATCACCTGTGAAGCACATGCTTAAACTTTAAAACTCTGCCTGGTGGTACACGAACAGCTCCCCATTGCCTACAGGTGAAGGTGGTATTTAATGTGGCATTTGTTTCCTTGCTTTGGTCCTGGTCTACCTCTCCAGCCTCATTCTCTGTACTCCCCGCCACACTTTATGCTTCACAACACACAGTAGCCTTCATCTTCTTTTCACATAGCATACAACTTCCCGTCTCTCTGCCTTCACTTGCACCATCCCTTCTGCCTGAAACAACTCCCATTTGTTTTGGCTAACTCCTCCTGCAAGACTCTGTTCAGGCACCATCTCCTACAGGAAAGCTTAGTGGGGCTGTGGGTGAGCTGGGAGGAAGATGCAAAGCTAAGGCACTGGGTGGACCCTGGAAAGGGGACCTTTTCATCCCATCAGCAGCAGCCAGGTGCATCTGTTTCCTAGGATGGCCAGATAAATTCCCACTAACTTAGCAGCTTAAACCACACATGGGTATTATCTTACAGGCTGTAGGTTGGAAGGTAAATATTTCTTCAGCTGTCAGCTGAGGGCTGTTCACAGGTTCCAGAAGCCTTTCCTTGGCTTATGACCCTGCTCCTACATCATCAAAGCCAGCAACTGTGGGGCACTTCCCTCTCACGCTTCTAATCTCTCCTCTGCTTCTTCCAGTTAATCTTTCTGGCCTGGTCTTCTCTGCTTTCTTCTTCTGATTTTAAGAGCTCATATAGTTAGACCAGCCCACCTAGATAGTCTGGGGCTTCTCAGGTGGCTCAGTGGTAAAGAGTCTGCCAATGCAGGAGATGCAGGTTTGATCCCTGGGTCGGGAAGATCTCCTGGAGAGGGAAACAGCAACCCACTCCAGTATTGTTACCTGAGAAATCCAATGGACAGAGGAGCCTGGTGGGCTACAGTCCATGCGCTTGCAAAAGAGCTGGTAGCAACTAAACAACAACAACCTAGATAGTCTAGGAAAATCTCTCCCTCTTGAAGTCATTAACCTCAATTATCTCTGTAAGTCCCTTTGCCATGGAAAGTAACATATTTGCAGGCTCTAGGAGGCAGTTATTCTGCCTACCATACTAAGGTTGAGACAGGCAGTAAAAGCCTGAGATAATCTGATTTGAATTCTATGTTCACAGAATTCATAATTGATCATTTTCCTTTGTATTATTTTGTTATGTAGATTTCCAACTTTAGATTCACATTTTGAATCTAAGGCATGTAGGCAGGGACTCAGCTCTGTCTGGTTCATTTTCTGTTGTTTTTAGTCACTAAATTGTGTCTGACTCTCTGCAACCCCATGAACTATAGCCTGCTAATCTCCTTTGTCCATGGGATTTTCCAGGCAAGAATACTGGAGTGGGTTGCTATTTCCTTCTCCAGGGGATTTTCCAGACCCAGGGATCGAACCAGCATCTCCTGCATTGACAGGCAGATTCTTTACTGCTGTGCCACCAGAGAAGCCCCTGGTTCATTTGGTAAGTACTTAAAGAAATGTTAAGTGTGCATAACTTCTCAGGGTATTTACTTGGAGGTCTTGTGCAGGAAGGTATTCACAGGTGTGTCAGTTATGGAAAAATGCCAGGAAAGCCAGTTTGGAAGATGACTGCAAATCAATAGATGGAATTCTATTATTAAAAATTTACAACATTCGCTAAAGATTCAATAAGGTTAAATAAACTTCAGAAAAAACTTATTACATGAGGAACAATCACAACAGAAAGCAATAAAGAATTTTTTAAGCAAATTAGAACTATTAAAAGACATATTATTATAGAAGAAAAGTTTATTTAAAAATTGCCATCCAATAGGATTTTGTATTTCTTTCCTATAAAAATTGTTAAAGCAGAAAGAGTTGAATTTATTGGTGCTTATGAAGTATTTGCTAGGACAATATTTATTTAATGAATTAATTCCTTAAGAAATCATTATGATTCGCTAAATATAATACTTCTACCTTTAAGGGATTTTACAAACAATGTACTTTAATTTCCTGCCCTCTAGTGACAAAAATAATGTATTCATGCCTTTATATGGAACAAATTCTGTTAGTATCAGGAAATAAAGTTGCATAAGAGGGTTTGGGAACAAAAAATAGAAAGTTTGGCTATCATGATTAATGTACAATAACCATTTTAGTTTGGCAAAAATTTTTATTCAGAGTCAAATACATGACTTTAAACTGTGAAGCAAAAATCAATGTGTTGTTTCTAGCTATCCCTTGGCCTATATCTTTATAATTAGAAGGTTTATACCATGGGCAGAGGAGCCTGGCAGGCTACAGTCCACAGGGTTGCAGAGTTGGACACGATGGCATCGACCTAGCATGCACACGTGCACTATAGAGAACTCGGTATCAACCAGAAAATTTACAATTTCAAAATGTTTAATCTTAAATAGCAGAAATGAAGGAAATTTACTGATTGTAAAAATTCTCCCAGGGCTTCTCTGGTGGCTCAATGGATAAGAATGCCTGCCAATGCAGGAGACATGGGTTCGATCCTTGGATCAGGAAGATCCCACATGCCACGGAGCAACTAATCCAGCGTGTCACAAGTACTGAGCCTGTGCTCTAGAGCCTGGGAACCACAATGAAGAAGCCCACGTGCCAGAACTGCAGAAGCCTAGAGCCCATGCTCCACAACAAGGAAAGCCTCTGCAATGAGAAACCCACATACTGCAACAAAAGTAGTCCCTGCTCGCTGCAACTAGAGAAAAGTCCATGCAGCAACACAGACCCAGCACAGCCATAAATAAATAAATTTCAAAAATAAAGTCAAAAACTAAAAATTTCTCCCAATATTGTTTTTAAGTCCAGGCAATAATCAGTTCGATAATCAGGCTGGGAGTTAAAGCCTGAGATAACAAATAATCAAACTGGCTGACTATTATGATAAGACTAAACGAGAGAGAGTTACTAGATTTGATTAAGTGTGACATTAAAATTTTTGGTATTCTAATTACAGACTGCATTATTGCTTTCACTGTCCAAACATTTCGGTGTTCCTGGGGTACAGGAATGTACCTGGCACTTGTGCAATTATCATCAACAAATGCACTGAGTGTCTACTTTGTGCTAGACTGTCTCAGTTGCTCAATGATGGAGTTAAAAGAAGAAGGAGCTCATTCCACATGCCACACTCCCAGACTTTGATGGAGCTCTGGGCTCCTGCAACCCAGATTGTGACTCTGTGTTCTGATGTAGTATAGCCTAGGTCACTGCCTCTCATCTGTGGTGATCTTCTAAACTCTATTTCCCTACCTTGTGGGGCACATGGGATAGGAGAGGACAGGAATATGTTTCGTTGAGGCTGGAGGGCCTTGCTGAAAATGTGAGCTCCAGGGCCAGCTATTTCTGTAGCCACCCATCATTGTCAGTCACAGTGCGGTTCCAGTGCCTCTCTTTACCAAGCACGGCCAGAAGGCCCCTTGGAAGTGTGTGAGCTCTTCATTGGCTTTCCAGGTGACTGTCCCTGTGTGAACAGTAGGGTAGAGTAGGATAAAAGGTGGAAGAGTTAGTCACTCAGTTGTGTCCAACTCTTTGTGACCCCATGGACTGTATCCCACCAGGCTCCTCTGTCCATGGGATTCTCCAGGCAAGAATACTGGAATGGGTTGCCATTTCCTTCTCCAGGGGATCTTCTTGACCCAGGGATTGAACCCAGGTCTCCTGTAATGCAGGCAGATTCTTTGGTGTTTGAGCCACTGGGGGAGGGGCGACTCAGATGGTAAAGAGCAGGATGACATCCTCCCCAAATGTGATAGGTTGCGGACTGGCACACTCTATGCTGGGCCCTCACTCACTGCATGTTTCCTGTGGACCTTACTCTACTCCTTAACAGCAGCCTCATCAGGTGGGTGTTAACATCCCCACTTACAGACAGGTAACTGATAGAGAGAGGCTATACCTATAGTCATGCTCAGAACCCATGTCTGGACCATTATTTATGGATTTAGTTGACTTAAAAGACAATGGCAGATGGTGTTAGTGAAAAGGGTAAGTAATAGTTTGGCATCTTTATAAATGCTAACTTTTAATCTTTAGTATAGATTTTATCTCAGTTTTCAAGTGAGGAAACGGAAGTTAAATTGTCCAAGGCCACACAGCTAATAAATGGAAAAGCCTGGAACTGAACCCAGATTGACCTGACTTCCCTCTGCCAGAGATCAAGTGGTGTATGTGTGAGTGTGTGGGGTTCCTCACCATCCAAAGGCCAATTTTCATGCCCAATTCAACAATCAATCATGGCCCTCTTGTTCTGGAACTGGGATCTTCTCCTTGGACTCTTCTCCTGGCACTTTCCGGGCAGCCCCTATACAGCTTTGGAGCTTTGCAATGAGCCATGACTGTTCCTCATCTTCTGCCTCTCCACTCAGATTCAGACTGGATTGAAGGACAATTTGGTCTCCTGTAATGGACCTCGTGGGGCTTCCCTGGCGGCTCAGTGGTAAAGAATCCACCTGCCAATGCAGGAGACACAGGTTCAATCCCTGGGTTGGGAAGATCCCCTGGAGAAGGAAATGACAACCCACTCCATGGACAGAAGAATCCCACGGACAGAAGAGCCCAGCAGGCGACAGTCCATGGGGTTGCAAAGAGCTGGATGTGACTGAGCAACTAAGCAACAACAAGGACCTCATGACCAGAATAGGACAGTGACAAGAGCATCTGCTTCAAAAAATGAAAAAACAGACCTCACTTAAAAGGCACATTGGGGCATGTTAGAGAGAACATTCAAGGAAAGAGAAAAGGAGAGAAAGAGGCCACAGACAGCTGTTCTTAAACCTCTTCAATACTGCTATGGGAGCCAGAAACAAGAGAAGCGGGGGCTTCTGCTGTCTGGAACTCACTGGGGCTTTTACTGCCAAGAATGAAACATCTGCAAATTTCTTGATTTTTTTTTCTTTCTTAATGACAGTTTGGTCTCTTGAAAGCCAGAAGAAGCAATGAGAGGAGCTGCTCCTCCTTATAGAATTCCAATAAGAAATCTTGTAAGTAGGTGATCTTATGGACTGTAAATGCATCTCAAATGCTGCCTCCTTGGCATGAAGACCATGGGGCTCGGTTAGGGTGGAAGGAGGGAAGGCATTTACTTTTGGAGCTTAGACACTTTGCCAGGCTGGGGTGGCTTGTGACACAGTCACTCTGAGGACAGGACCACTAGTAAACGGTGGAGAGATGCTACATGAGAGGTGAGATAATGGCCAAGATGCCCTTAACCTATGTATTAATAATATATTGGGCTGGCCAAAAAGTTCATTTGGGTTTTTCCATAGGATAATAAGGAAAATCCTGAACGAACTTTCTTGCCAACCCAATATAATAATATTAATACTGAAACAAAGCAACTCTACTGGAAGGGACAGACATATGTCCATCAGATCTTAAGTCTAACGCCCTAACCACTCAGCCAGAGGATGAGATGGTAGGATGGCATCATTGACTCAATGGACATAAACTTGAGCAAACTCTGAGAGATAGTGAAGGATAAGGAAGCCTGGTGTGCTGCAGTCCATGGGGTCACAGAGAATTGGACACAACTGAGTGACTGAATAACACCAACAAAACAAAGAGAAGAAAACCTCACTGTATCTTCTTTCTTCCTAGTCTACCAAAAAGGTTCTATTACCTGGACCTAGAATCCTGCTGCTGTTGGAACAATGGCCCAGGTATGTCATGATCTGGCTTAACTGTTGTGAGCCATCCGGGAAATTATCCACCATTTATTTCCACAAGAGGATACATTCTGAGTTCCAGTTAGTCAACTTTCCAATGCATTTTTGGGAAGGCAATCAGGTTTTAAATTGGGAATGGCCTGAAGCGCCTCATTAGCGTTCCTGTGTGCCAATGCATGTAATCCTATTGAGAATGTGCTTTAAGAACTCATTCAGCAAAAATCAGAAATTCATATATACTAAAGAAAGTAATGATCTTTATCACATTGTAAGGGTACAGGGAAGATGTACTGGTTGGGGCAGGTATTTCTGTATTAATAGTTAAAGGAGACTAACTCAAGGCAAAATAAGCTGAAAGACCAATTATAATTTCAGAATACTGAATGGCATGTCTATTTTAGTTAAGAGTTTCCGTATGTAGCTGTAGGACTGAATTTAGTTCTGCACTTTTGGAAAGTCAATTTTTTTCTTCGTAAGCTTAACATACATCAATCTCTCTCTCTCTCCCCCTTCACCCACTGGCACCCATTCCTGTATGTTTTGGCTTAGCCTTTCCCATAGTACATAGCTGTAACTGTGAAAATTATGTGCAGTGGTTTAAAAAATTTGCAAGGAGACATATAATGTTAAATGTTAAGTTGTATTCCATTTACAACGTTGCATTTCCCAGCATAATATGATACAAAAATACTGATTACTAATTTCTAAATCATAGTTCTTTTTATCATCTACCTTATATTCTATGCATTTTTATTCTCTTTCATCTGACATCTGCTGGTAATCTGTTTGTCAATTAAATTTGACGTCTCTTGAGAGTCCCTTAGGCTGAAAGGAGATCCAACCAGTCCATCCTAAAGGAAATCAGTCCTGAATATTCATTGGAAGGACTGATGCTGAAGCTGAAACTCCAATATTTTGGCCACCTGATGTGAAGAGCTGACTCATTTGAAAAGACCCTGATGCTGGGAAAGATTGAGGGCAGGAGGAGAAGGGGACGACAGAGGATGAGATGGCTGGATGGCATCACTGACTCAGTGGACATGGGTTTGGGTGGACTCTGGGAGTTGGTGATGGACAGGGAGGCCTGGAGTGCTGCGGTTCATGGGGTCACAAAGAGTTGGACACGACTGAGCAACTGAACTGAACTGAATACTTCCTTTAGTGTTGTCTATTGAGGGATTTTGCTTTTTTCAAATAAAAATGTTGTCCTCCCAGGCCTTTTCATTTAGATAACACTGTTCTTCATTTGATGACTTCCCAAGTGGCGCAGAGGTAAAGAATTCGCTTGCCAATGCAGATGCAAGAGACCTGGGTTTGATCCCTGGGTCAGGAAGATCTGGAGTAGGAGACGGCAACCCACCCCAGAATTCTTGTCTGGGAAATTCCATGGACAGAGGAGCCTGGCAGGCTACAGCAGTCCATGGGGTCAGAAAGAGTTGGACATGACCGAGCACACACGCATTGCACGCACTTCATTCTATTGAGAGAATAAAGGCCTTCCTCCTAAGTGCTTCTGAGAAGACAGCGTTATACACACTGATTTTTGTTTTTAAGATGATATCCTAGGAAACTGCCTGCCAAGCAAAGTCAAGACAGTGGGGGTCAAGGTCTATGGTGGGGTGGTGGCAACGGTGTGAGACCTGCAGGACACAATTCACCCAGGACACCTTAAGTCTTCCTCTTACACTCTCTTCATTGGCCAATTCATCCTCAGAAAGTGACTGCAAATTTTCTGTCTGCAGGAAGAGAGAAAAGCCTAACCTGTAAGGAATGTGCAATTATTTATAACTGACTTTTAGCTGTTTGTTTTTGTTTGACTTCCATATACTCTCATGATAAGAGGTGAGTGATCAAAGCTCCATCTTCCTCCCCTCATCACTCCCCATCGCTTGCATTATCACTTGCACCTCCTTCTCCTCCCCCATCCATGGAAAAACTGTCTTCCACAAAACCGGTCCCTGGTGCCAAAAAGGTTGGGGATCGCTTATCCATTCTCATCATTCTTTTTCCTGTCTAGTGTCTCCATGTCAGTTTTTGCAGACTTCTACTAGGGCATTTAATGACATTGTATTATAACTTGTTTTTATTCAAATATAGTTTGGTATGCACCCTTTCTCCTAGCTAGAATGTAAGCTTCTAAAATGCAGAAACCATAATTTTTTTTTCATTTTTATATCATGGAGCTTCATTCACTATATGTCTTAACTGAGAAAAATAAGAAAAGATGAACTATTTTCCAGGTAAAACTATCATTGCTTCACTGCTACCTATTCATTGCAGTATAGGTTTTGTCAGAGAAGCAAGATGATACCAGGGTTCTAAGAGAGGAATGAAACAGAATATACAACATTTGATTGCATGAATGAGGGGAGAACATAATCTTTCTTATTCAGATAACCAGGTGCTATGCAGGAAGGACAAATCCAGCAGGACCCCTCTACCCACCCACCCAGCCACCTGAAGTGGCTGTCTTCAGCTGTGGCTGGTGTGGGCTGGCAGCCTGGATGAGAGGAGGATTCTGAAATGAAAAGTGGGAAGACAACCAAGGGAGACCTTATCAACCTTAGTCCTGTTCTGCTTTAAGTCTTTTTTTCTTTTTTTGGTCAAGTTTTATATTAGGGTAAATTTGGTTGGAAAGATAGTGCTAAGTCGTGTCTGACTCTTGAAATCCTATGGACTGTAGTCCCCCAGACTCCTCTGTCCATGGGTTTCTCCAGGCAAGAGTACTGGAGTGGGTTGCCATTTCCTTCTCCAGGGGAACTTCTGGACCCAGGAATTGAACCCAGGTCTCCTGCATTGCATACAGATGCTT